>NC_080183.1:14810526-15100526 GCF_950295315.1 Erinaceus europaeus
GTGGCCCTGCTTCTTCTGGACCGCAAACCTCTGAGTGCACATAGCTGATCCGAACAAAGAAAGGATTGTGTTTTTCCCAATTGATCTTCCATCAGCAACATAAAACTCCCACATCACGTTAATGGAGAGATGCCAAAGAGGACAACCACGGGATCTCACAGGTGGAAATAAAGGCAGAGAGGAAAACCACAGGGTGCAAATTGTAAAAAACCTTTTAGGTGGGGTGTGTTGCATGAATGCAAAGGACCCTGGGGCAGGAGAGGGAGAGAAAGGCTGCAGAAGTCCAGGGCCCTGGTGTGTGACGGTGGAACGGGGGTGTTCCCACAGGTGAGTGGAATGTTCTGCAGAGAACTCTCCTGGGGAAAAGAAAAATTATACCCAAGTGCCAACAACTGCACTCTAAACCACTAACCCCCAAATAAGAATAAACTAGAAATAAAAATTCCTCGGGAGCCAGATGGTAGTGCAGAGTTAACTGCACATAGTATACAAAGTCAAGGACTGGTGCAAGGATCCCAGTGCAAGCCCCCAGCCCCCAGCTCCCCAGCTGCTGCTGTTCAAGCTCCCCAGCTCCCCGGCTGCCGAAAGCGGTGAAGCAGGTCTGCAGGTGTCTTTCTCTCCCCATCTTCCCCTCCTCTTTCAATTTCCCTCTGTCCTATCCAACAACAAACAATAACAGCAACAACAGTAGAAAAATGATGGCCTCCAGGAGCATCCAGGAGTAGATTTATAGTGCAGGCACCGAGCCCCAGCGACAACCCTGGAGCTTATAGGTGGAACTTCAGAAATAAAGGCTGAAAGGAGTAACACAGGCTAAAATCTGGACCTTTTAGGTGGGGTGTGTTGCATGGATGCAAAGGACCCTGGGGCAGGAGAGGGAGAGAAAGGATGGCAAGGAGCCTGGGCCCTGGGAGTGATAGTGGAACAGGACCTGTGTGGTCCTTATAAATTTAGGCTGTTCTTGAGACAGCGAGAGCAGAAAGTGAAAGCAACACAGCACTCAAACTTACTTCCATGCTGTGGGGCCGGGCTTGACTTGGGCTGTGCTCACTGCCAGGTGAGCTGTCTATTCCGTATCCCACTCTTAATATAGGGGACACAACTCCACTATCTGCAGGGGTAAGGCAGGAACTACAGACTGGCTGCTTCCCAGATGGGGTCAGAACCTGCCCAACTGGAGCCAGCGCCTCCATTTGGAAACGTGGATTTAAAACACCCAATTGTGGGAGTCGGGCTGTAGCGCAGCGGGTTAAGCGCAGGTGGCGCAAAGCACAAGGACCGGCATAAGGATCCCGGTTCGAACCCTGGCTCCCCACCTGCAGGGGAGTCGCTTCACAGGAGGTGAAGCAGGTCTGCAGGTGTCTATCTTTCTCTCCTCCTCTCTGTCTTCCCCTCCTCTCTCCATTTCTCTCTGTCCTATCCGACGACAACAACAATAATAACTACAACAACAAGGGCAACAAAAGGGAATAAATATATAAAATTTAAAAAAAAGTGCATACTTGCATAGTCTAAAATAAACCCATTTAAAAAAAAAAAAAACACCCAATTGCACATGGCACTGAGTGAGCCGAAGGTGTTTTTTTAAACTTTTTTCCTTTTTTTTAATTATTTTTTTTTGCCTCCAGGGTTATTGTTAGGGCTCGGTGCCTGCACTATGAATCCACTGCTCCTGGAAGACATTTTTCCCATTTTGTTGCCCTTGTTGTAGTTACTATTATTACTGTTGTCATAGCTGTTGTTGGATAGGAGAGAAATCAAGAGGATGGTAAGACAGAGAGGGTGAGTTAAAGACAGACACCTGCAGACTTGCTTCACCGCTTGCGAAGCCACCAACCTGCAGGTGAGGAGCCGGGGGCTCGAACCAGGATCCTTACACTTTGTACCACCTGCACTTAAACCACTGCACTACCGCCCAGCCCCCAGTGTGTTATTTTTTACCAGAGCACGCTCAGCTCTGGTTTGTGGGGGGGGGGGGGGGACTGAACCTGGGAGCCTCAGGCATCTTTTTGCTAACCATTATGCTATCTCCCCTGCCCCAAGTGCTGGCAACTTGAAATGAACTCAATAACCTTTCTGTCACGCAGGAAGGTGTGACTTTCCGGTTATTAGGCTGACATGATCTTTGTGCTTCTATGAGTGAGCTACAAGTTCAAGTTCCAAACTGGCCTAGACAGTGCACCGGTTTCCAGCCTGCTTGCAGCTCCCCGGAAGGCTCCTTTTCTGGAGAGCCTGAAGCAGGCTCCGGGTGTCTCGAGAAGCCCAGGCCCGTGCATACCTCTAAGCTCCCAGACGGTCCTGATCCTCAGAGTGGCAAGCTGCTTGGGGCCATCTCCGGCGAATGAGAGAAAAGTGTAAATATTTGCATTTGCCTTTCTGTTTGTGCCTGTGACCTCTGTGGAAACACAAAGGGCCCTGCTATTGCTGCTGTTCCAATCAGAGCGGAATAAATAAACCAACCCGGGAAGCTTCCAGCAGTTTTTATTGACACAGCACAGGAGAAAGGGTGGTAGCCATTTCTGAGCCGAGACCTATATGACAGCAAGGTATTCGGTGTTAAGCTTGACATCGCGCTGAACCAGTTCCAGAATCGCTGAGCCAGGCCAGTAAAGGCTCCAAAACCAAGAGGTCAAAGCCCACTGCTCTGTGACAGCCCTGGGTAGGCCTCCTTCTCCCAAGGTGACCGGAGCGGGAAGGCAAGTGTTTTCTGGCTGCTCCCGTCATCCCGGCTCGTCCTGCCTGCCTCAGCACCAGTGCTCAGAGGACGTGGTCTTCAGGGTGGTAGAGCTCGCTCATCAGGCGGTAGATGTAGGAAGGTGCGTTCCCACCAATGTTGGAGATGAAGAGAGTGATGAGCTCTGGGGGCACGTAGTCAAACACCGGGCAGTGGACACTGACCTTCTCCAGAATGTCCCCTGCAAATAAACCAGCGTGAGAGGTGAAGCCGAGTTCTTGGAGATGCTTGGCCGGACCGCGCAGTCAACTGGCTTCCCCAGCAAAGGCGGCTGCAGTCACTCTCCCTTCTCCTGCTGCTGGGGGCCAGGCCTGTGTGGGTCTGCTGCTCCAGAGGACTCTAGTCAGAGGGGGAGGAAAGACGTGCTTCCCTGAACCTGGGTCCTCACATATGAGGAAGTGTGCGTTTTACATTCCCCCATTGTCTCTCTCCTGCTATTTCTTCTCCAGCCCTATGAGCACTGTACCCCCCAACTGGTGAAGCACACGCCCAATGCTGACACCCTGATCTTAAGACTCAACTGAAAGGCCCCATTGAGACCCTTTCCCAGCCTAGGGTGTTCCCCTAGCCACCTTCTCCTATCATTCTTGTTTTCTTCCCCAAGTGCTCCAGGATCTGACGCTCACTTCCGTGCCTGCCCTCCGCAACCAAATCCAACTTCCAGCAAGCGAGTCCTCTCTGTGCCGTCCACCATCACTTCCCCAGTGCCCGAGCCAGTGCTGGCCAGTGAGGGCTCCGTGGTGGGGCTCTTTCTTGAAAGAGCTCATGTCTGAATAAATGCATGTTTGAACTTTTTCACTATCTAAAAGAATAAGTGTCTTTTTTTTAAAGACAGAGAGAGAGGGGATAGCAGTCATAGCTCCTCTCCATCCAGCATCCAGGGTGCTTCCTCCACCCCAGTGCTGCCCATGGTGCTGGCATGTGGAGCCAAGACTTGAACCTTACTTGCACATTACAAAGCATGCACTCTACTGAGTGAACTATCCTGGTCTCTCAGTAACTGTTTTGCTCCAGAGGTTTTACTGAGGAGTCGGTGGGCTCATTAAAAAATGCTGCTCTCAGAAGTCAGAGACAAAGAACCCTGACTCCAGAGTGTGAGAGTGTCAAAGTGTGTGTGCTGAAGTCTTGTGCCTGAAGAGTCTACTGCTCCCAGGAGACTTTCTATTTTGTTTTAATTTTCAGTAAAGGGAGAGGGAGAGGGAGAGCGGAGGAGGAGGACACCATGGCACTGCTCCACAATTTCTGGGTGGGCCTGCTTCCTCCTCAGCCACAGCCACTCCCAGAGCAACAGAAAGTTGCAGAAAGTCCATCTCCCCACCAGGCTACTGCCCGTCTCACACAACGCGAAGATCAAACCAATCAATGACTACCGAGTGACCCAACCCACCAGCGTCGCCAATAACCAAGCCAACATAAACTAGATGGGTCAGCACGCCAATGCACTTGTTGTGTTACGTGCACAGCCCAGGTTTCAGCCTGGCCCCCACCACAGAGGGATGCTGTGGTGTCCATCCTTCTCTGCCTGTCTATCACGAGAGAAAAGAAAGTCCTCCTGGAGGGGTGAAGTTCCAGTGATAATAACCACAATCTAGAATTAGACTCAGAACAAAAGGAACATGGACTAAATTAATTGTTCTTTTTCTTTTTTCTTCCTGAAACGCACTCTCTTCATGGTCTTTTTACTATTTATTACTGGAAAGGAACAGAGGGAAACTGAGAGGGGAGCCCCGGCTCCTCACCTGCAGCCCTGCTTCACCACTCCGGAAGCTTCCCCCGTGTAGGTGGGGACCAGGGGCTTGAACCCGGGTCCTTGCACACTGCAATGTGTGCAGTTAACAAGGTGCACTACCACCTCGCCCCTAATAGTTTTTGTTGTTTGTTTTTTAACCAGAGCACTGTTCATGATGCTAGGGTTTGAACCCAGAACCTTGAAGCTTCAGGCATGAAAACTGTTTGCATAAGTACTATGCTATCACTCCAGCCCCATTCCTCAGTTGCTAGAAAGAACAGTTCCCACAGGGAACGTGTCAAGGGCAACAGGAAAGCCTTTAGTCCCAAACAAGCCTGAGGCACACGTGTGTGCACACGAGTTCCCCGTCACACCTCGTACCTTCTGTGAATGGCAGCACTTCCTCAGGAGCCACGAACTTGTGACATAAATCTTCCTCATTGGGGAACTGAAAACAAGAGAGAGGGAGAAAAGTGACCAAGTAATTCCAATTCTTTTAAAAAATTTTTTATGTTTATTTATTTTCCCTTTTATTGCCCTTGTTTTTTTATTATTATTAAAGTTATTTTTGTTGTTTTTAGATAGGACAGAGAGAAATGGAGATAGGAAGGGAAGACAGAGAGGGGAAGAGAAAGACAGACACCTGCAGACCTGCTTCACCACCTGTGAAGCAACTCTCCTGCAGGTGGGGAGCCGGGGGCTCGAACTGGGATCCTTATGCCGGTCCTTGCGCTTTGTGCCACCTGTGCTTAACCTGCTGCGCTACCGCCCGGCCCCCTAGTAATTCTACTTCTAGGTATGTGCCGAAAGAAAGGAAAGACTAGGTCCTCTGGGAAACTTGGACACAGATGCTTAAAGACCAGCGCCACTCGCAGAAGCCAACAGGGAGAAATGGCCCAAATGCCGTTCTCGTGAACAGCTGGAAACACCCCACCACAGTGGGATGCTATGTGTTACTTTCAGATGGATCTCAGAAATGTTATACCAAGCGACAGAAGCCAGAAAGCTGGAAACACGTGGAGGAGGTAGCATAACGGTTATGCAAAGAAACTTTCATGCCTGAGATTCCAAGGTCCCAGGTTCAATCTCCTGCACCACCATAAGCCAGAGCTGAGCACTGCTCTAGTAGAAAAACAAACAAAGCTGGAAACAGGAGGACACAATTGTACTGTCTAGAAGAAACAGGCACAGAAAACTGATTAATGATGGATGAGGAAGTTGTCTGAAATCGGCAGTAGCTGCACACGCTAAAGGGAGCAAGCGTGATAGGGCAGCTTTCTTTCTTTCTTTTGGATGGAGACAGAAGGGGGGGAGAAAGACACCTGCAGCACTGCCTCTCCCCTCTTAAAGCATCCCACCTGCAGGTAGGGACTGGGGGGCTTGAACCTGGGTTTTTGTGGATGATAATACATGCACTGAACCAAGAGTGCCACCCACACCGCATTTTTTATTAACCAGGGCCCTGCTCAGCTCGGGCTTATGGTGGTGGGGGACTGAACCTGGGACTTTGGAGCCTCAGACATGAGGGTCTCTTTGCATAACCATTATGCTCTCTACCCTCACCCAGAGGGTTTTTTACATGCTCATTATGCTATTTTCCAACCCGAGCTGGTTTTTCAAATGGTGACTATATACTATATAAAATTCACCCCAATAGGGGGAAAAAAAAAAAAAGAGTGTGTTTTTCAAAACAAATGGTTGATGAAATCACTGCTGATATGTAGCCACTCTCTGGAACAAAACAGAAAACCAATTCTCTGTTCCCAGTTTCAGTGCACTTGGCATTTCCAGCAATGTCCAGGGCAACTCAAGTGGCAGCCATGCAAACCAAGGGGCCCGCAGCTCCGTGCTGCACTGATCTCACGGCTGTGACTTCTGAAACCCAACCCAACATTGACTCCCGCCAATCGCCTTTCCTAGGTCAGGACACTCAACGACTGCCAATCACCTTTCCTATGTCAAGACACTCAACGACTGCCAATCACCTTTCATAGGTCAAGACACTCAACGACTGCCAATCACCTTTCCTAGGTCAAGACACCGGTAGCTTTGTTCAGGCTCAACAGGCTTAGTTTACTGAGTGAATCAGTGAAGCCAGCGCTAGATCGAGACAGGGAGAACCCCGCTGTTAAATGTGCTGAACACCTAGAACTCAAGCTCACACCAAGGCTTCTTTCCTTCTCTCTGCTGGCTCAGGCTGCAGACAGACAGACTCACCTGCGGGGAAAGCTTGAACATGGACGCACAGACAATGAGCGGAGTGGAGTGGTGTTTCGCTGCTAGTGCTAGAGTGTGGGTCCCCGCAACTGCTCTCAAGGCGCCGTTGGCCAGGATGGTCTTTGTGCCAATGATCACCTTGGGGAACAGGAAGAACGTGAGCCACCCTGGGGGCAGAACCCTAAGGGGGCCATGGGACACAGCCAGCTGGAGGCTCAGGCCCCTGCTGTGGCATCCTGAGGGGTCACAAGCCAGTAGAGGGGAAGGGGTTCTAGGCTCAGTGCAGGGATTCTTGGCGCAGAACCACTGGTTCTAGCATTAAAGTGGATTTCCAAGGAAAAAGTAAACAAAGGCCAACCCAGGAAGCTGCACCATCTGCTGCCTGTAGCCCTTTCTTCTCTGGAAATCTCCACGCCACACCTGCCCAGAAGCCCTCTGGCAGCCTCCATCTCTAGCGGCTGGTACACTCAGCTTGGTCCTTCTTCACTCTTGCCACTGCTCTCAGCAGAACGAGGCTCCTCCAAGGGAGGGATACAGATCAAGTGGAAGGCGACCCAGCCAGGAGACTTAAAAAGGCCCAAGAGGATGTGAGGGCGATCTGGCTGGCTAGGCGGGTGTCCCCTGCCTCCCTCACCACTCCATGTGCAACCCTCCTGAAGCTGCGTGCTCGGTCGAAGAGGATGGCCTTCCCCAAATAAAAAGGCCCAAGAAACACACTTTCAAAAGGCTCTGGGAACTTTTTCCTCTCCTTGTGGATATCAGAGGGGTGCAGAATCTGTATTTTAGAGGAGCGATCTTCATGAATTCGACACAACTCGAGAGACACTCACCTTGTTGACTCTTGACATAACAGCAAAGATGGCGGCATCCGTCATGACCGTTGTCTCGATACCGGCTCTTGACAAGTTGACTGCCATCTCATGGCCCTGCAATAGGATAGGAGGGCCGACGCCTTGGGAAAATGGGCGAGAAAGAGATGGGCAGGGACAGTGAAACAGCTCTCAAATCTAAGTGAATCTGGGAAAGACCGTGGTCTTGGGTGCACCGGACACCCATTTCAGGCAGCAGGCATTTCCCAGCCTACAGATGGCAGGCAATCTCTGGGGAGCTGCAGGGAAGCTCAAGAGAAGCCAATAAATGCCATCTACGCCAGCCACAAAACTGGAAGGACTTCTTGCCATGACTACCAAGACAGCTTCTAACTCATTTTATGACACCCAGCATGTCTTCTGAGGACTATTACTTCCCTGGGGACAGAGATGAAACATCCATTGCCCCCAAGGGAGTTCCCTCTACTCTAAAAGAAAGAACATCTCTCTTATCCAGGACCCAACATGTCACCCACCCAACTTTCTTGTTTTTTAATGCTTTTAAGGTTATCACTGGAGCTCAATGCCTGTACTACAAATCCACTGCTCCTGGCGGCCATCCCCCCCCCCCATTTTATTGGATAAGACAGAGAAATTCAGAGGGGAGGGGAAGGTAGAAAGGGGGCTGATGTTGGCATAACGGGTTAAGCACACATAGTACAAAGTGCAAGGACCTGCGCAAGGATCCCAGTTCGAGACCCCAGCTCCCCACCTGCAGGGGGGAAGCTTCACAAGCAGTGAAGCAGGTGTCTAACTTTCTCCCTATCTCTATCCTCTCCTCTCAATTTCTCTCTGTCCTATCCAACAAAATAATAATAAAAAAATGGCCATCAGTAACAATGGATTTGTAGTGTTGGCACTGAGCCCCAGCAATAACCCTGGAGAAAGAAAAAAAAAAAAAAAAGACTGAACTCGAACCCGAATCCTTGTGCAAGTCTTTGCACATAGTACTTACTATGTGCGCCACCTCTGGGCCCCCTTCACCCAACTTTTTCACACTAATGTTTGGGAATGTTCAAGGGATGAAGACCTTGAAAGCTCCCTACTCAGCGTTGTGCTTCTCAATGCAAAGTTGGCATGGACGCCCTTCAGCCCTCCTGAGCCCACTTTTCCTGCCAACTCCGCAGTGCCCACCTGGCAAAAAGGGGCACACTCCGCCACAATGACATGGAACTTCCGCTTCTGGGCGGCTTCTCTGAGGAAGGCCTCCACAGTTCGTGAGTAGCCGATCGTCATGATCACTTCGTTGGAGTGGATGTGCTCCAGGGCCTGGGCCGCAATATTCTCCATTGTTCCTTCTGCAAGGAGAGTTTGGTGAGGAAACCAGGAAACGGCCACACTCCGCCTACAGCAGAACAGAGCAGGGCGGACTCTGTAAAAGGCCATTGTCCTTGCGACTCTGGCAACTTCCGTCTCTCAAGTTCTCAGCCTGCTCTCTGTTACTACTCCCACTCGTCAACTAGGCCTCAAGCCCAGCACTAGCCTCCAGCTTTAGTTCATCTTGAGAGCAATGAACTCAGGCAAGAAATGAGCCAATCGGGGGTATCCTAAAGTGTTGAGAGGCAAATTTCCCCTTTAACAGAACTCCTCCTCCTCTTCCGAAAGGTGCAGGGGAAGCCACAGAAGAGAAACGGAGGATCTGGAAGCAGCAACCTCAGCAGCAACTGAAGGGTAGTCGCTGCTTCCTTCTCCCTCAGGAAACACTCACTGCAATGAGTGTCAACAGCATCCTGGGTGTCAAGGACCAGGGGAGGGGTTGTATGTATAATAACTCAACAGGAAATCCAGTGAAGGTGCCCACAGTTAAATTAAAATTAAGGGGGCCGGGTGGTGACACTTCTGGTTGAGCGCACACGTTACAATGGACAAGGACCCGGTTCGAGCCCCTGGTCCCCACCTGCAAGGGGGGGAGCCTTGTGAGTGGTGAAGCAGGGCTGCAGGTGTCTCTCTACCTCCCTCTCAATTTCTGGCTATCTCTCTACAATAAGAGAATTCTTTTAAAAAAATTTTGTTAGGGGGAGTCGGGCTGTAGCGCAGCGGGTTAAGCGCAGGTGGCGCAAAGCACAAGGACCGGCATAAGGATCCCGGTTCGAGCCCCAGCTCCCCACCTGCAGGGGAGTCGCTTCATAGGCGGTGAAGCAGGTCTGCAGGTGTCTGTCTTTCTCTCCTCCTCTCTGTCTTCCCCTCCTCTCTCCATTTCTCTCTGTCCTATCCAACCACGACAACGATAATAACTACAACAATAAAACAACAAGGGCAACAAAGGGAATAAATAAAATAAATATTAAAAAAAAAAGAAAAAAATTTAGTTAGGATCAGTTCTAGCAGTCTCTCTCTCTCTCTCTGGTGCGCTGGATCTGCACTTGGTCAGAGTGGCCTTCTGGAAACACAGGCAGAGGTTGCCACTTGGCCAGGATGGAGGCGCAGCCGAGGTGGAAACCCCACCCGGCCCCGCGGCTGACACCCCACCCGGCTCCACCCGGCCCCGCTGCCCCCGACGACACCCCACCCGGCTCCACCAGGCCCCGCTGCCCCGGCCGGTCCTCACCCAGCTCCACCAGCAGCTCGCTGACCGCCTCGATGATGTTGGCCTGGAGCTGCGCGTAGTGGATGCTGAAGTCCTCGTGCAGGCGGCCCGAGGTGAGCAGCTTGTGCAGGGACTCCTGCTGGTCGCTCTCGTCGCTGCGGCCGTGGAGTCTGCAGGCGAGAACCCAGGGGGCTGGGGGGAGGCACCGACCTTCGGGGCCGGGGGCTCGGGTCCGAGGGGCGCCCGGCCTCACCTGCCGTACTCCTCGCGCACGATGCGGAGCACTCGGCGCACCATGTTGCCCACCGTGGTCTCCGAGGGCTGCGCGGCCGCCATCCTGCGGCCCTCTCTGCGGACGATCTCCATCAGGTCTCCTGTGGCCCAGAGAGACGGCGGTGAGCGAGGCGCGGGGTGCGGGGCGCCGGTGGCCGCGGGGCGCGGGGGGCCGCCTCACCCGCGTTGCTCCAGCCGTGGTCCCGCACGATGCGGCACAGAAGCCCCAAGGTCTCGCGGGCCATGTCCTCCGAGTTGCGCCGCCCTCCGCCTCGCTTCAGGGCCTCCACGAAGCTCTCGATCCTCTCGGACAGCTCCGAGCCCGGCGCCGCGGCCCCCGGCATCGCGAAAGCAGCCGCCGACTGGCGGAACCCACACCTGCTCCTTGCAGATTTACACTTCCGGGGCGCGGGAGGACGACTTCCGCTGGGGGGCGGGAGAAGCCCCGGGGTCGAAAAGCCACGCCTCTTCCCCGGCCTAAGCCAATCAGAGACGTGGAGCCTGGAGGCTGGAACGCCGGAAGCGGCGGGTGCCGGCGTCGGGGAGGCGAGACAAGAGGGGACGTGGGAGGTCCCGGGAGGATGGCGGGCGCGTTGCCATGGGAACAGCCCGGCGACGCCAGCAGGGGCTGGGAGGTGGCGGCAGTCTTCGCCCGCCGACAGGGTGTCGCGGGAGGGCTGGTGTCTCGGGGCCGGGACTGCGCTCCCTGCGGACGCCGGCGGGGCGAGTCGGCCGCGGGCCCCAGGGCCGAGCGCTTCACCTGCCTCCTGCGCACACAGCACCTTGCGGCGCGGACGGGCCGCCCTCCAGAAAGGGCCAGACGCAGACAGACAGGCAGACGACACCCAGCCACGGCCGTGCAGTTCAGCACCCGGTGGAAAACGCAGCTTGGAATGCAGAAGCTTCCTGACACCCGAAAACCGGCTTGGCACACACAGTAGGAAGCCTCCTGAGACCGCAGCTCGCTGCCCTTGTACGTCCTGCTCCGCCGCTGCGACGCGGCCCGCCTGTTGCCTGCTTTCTAGTGGCTGTTTAAAAAGACTTTCCCCGACAGATGTGGAGGAGTTTTTGCCGTGTTTGACTTTCTCAGAGACAGACAGAGCAGACAGGTGGAGGCGACGCCTGGAACTGGGATCCTTGCGCTTAGTACTGTGTGTGCTTAACCCGGTGCACCGGGACCGGAGCGCGCGCTCTCTCTCACCCCGACCTCTACCCCTGTCTATATCACTCTATCTCTATCCCTGTCTCTCTGTCTCTCTGTCTTAGCCAATGAAAAATGAAAATTCAAAAATGGCTCTCCAGAGCTGGGTTCATAATGCAGGCACCGCGTGCTCCAGTGATAACCCTCGAGGCAATAAGATAAAATAAAATAAATTAATAATAAAATAGTGGTTCTAGAGGTGGCGCAGTAGATAAAGCATTGGACTGGCAAGCATGAGGTCCTGAGTTCAATCCCCAGCAGCAGTACATTTGCCAAAGTGATGTCTGGTTCTTTCTCTCTCTCCTAGAATTTCTCATGAATAAATAAATAAAATCTTAAAATGATAATAAAATTTAAAAAGAAAGTAGATAGGGTTGGGGGGCATATTTTATACAGTAAATACCATTTCTCAAAAAAAAAAAATCAGTTCTCACCCCAAATCCTAAAGGTAACCTCCCACACTTTCTTTTAAATGTTCAAAAATTTTGTTCTCACACGTGACTTGGGATCACTATGTATGGCCAACGAAGGGCGTCCAATTTCAGTTTTCTTTTTCATCTCTGGAGATTTGTTTAATGTCACCGCTGCAAAATGCCAAGTTTGTGTTGGAGACCTCTATTTTGTTCCATTGCTCAGTTTGCCTTTCTCTAAATCCATATTACAGTCTATTCGCATTGACCTAGTTATAAAAATAATAATGCTTTTGCTGTCTGGTAAAAATCCTTTACTGTATTAGTTTATTTTATTTTTAATTTTTTTACTTATAAAAAATTAAAATATCAACAAGACCTTAGGATAAGAGGGGTACAATTCCACACAGTTCCCACCACCAGAGTTCTGTATCCCACCCCTTCCCCTGATAGCTTTCCTATTCTTCATCCTTCTGGGAGCATGGACCCAGGATCACTATGGGGAGCAGAAGGTGGGAGCTCTGGCTTCTGTAATTGCTTCTCCGCTGGACATGGGCGTTGGCAGGTGGATCCAGACCCCCAGCCTGTGTCTGTCTTTCCCTCGTGGGGCAGGGCTCTGGGGAGGTGGGGCTCCAGGACACATCAGTGGGGTTTTTTTTTTTTTTGCTTCCAGGGTTATCACTGGGGCTTGGTGCAGGCACCAGGAATCCACTGCTCCTGGAGGCCATTTTCTTCATTTTTATTGGATAGGACAGAGAAAAATTGAGAGAGGAGAGGGAAATATAGAGGGAAATTAGAAAGACAGACACCTGTAGAACTGCTTCACCACTTGTGAGTGACCGCTCACCCCCGCAGGTGGGGAGCTGGGGGCTGGAACCGGGATCCTTGTGGTGGTCCTTCTACTTTGTACTGTATGCTCTTAACCCACTGCACCACTGCTCAATCCCCTACTGTATTACTCTATTTAAGCTGAACTTGGGTAGTTTGGGTCTTTATTCTTTTCTTTTTAAATAAATACTTTTCCTTTCGGTCTTATTTGACAGGACAGAGAGAAATCAAGAGGGGAGGAGATAGGGAAAGAGACAGAGAGACACCTGCAGCTCTGCTTCACTTCATGGAGTTTCCTGCTGCAGGTGGGGACCAAGGGCTGAAACCCGGGCCCTTAATCATTGTAATGTGTGTGCTTAACCAGGTGCACCACTGCCCAGCCCCCAGTCTTTTCCTTTGATATGCATATATTAAAAATATCTTGTCTATTCTTTTCTAAAAACAATGGAATTTTTGACTGGAATGTTTTAAATCTCTAAATCAATTTTAGGGGAATTTATATGTTTATGATACTGAGTCTTCCTATCTATGAGCATAACGGTACCTCAATAAATGTATTTTTTGGGGGGTCAGTAAATTCCTTTTGCTACAATTGGTCTGAAAAGTTCTTTTTTTAAAATTTATTTTTCTGGGGCTGGGTGGTGGAGCACTGGGTTAGGTGTACATAGTACAAAGCACAAGAACCCACACAAGGATCCTGGTTCAAGTCTCCAGGCTCCCCATCTGTAGGGGATGGGGTCCCTTCACAAGTGGTGAAGCAGGTATCTCTCTTTCTTTTCTCCATCTCTGTCTTCCCCTCCTCTCTCAATTTCTTCCTGCCTTATCTAGTAGAAAGGGGGAAAAATGGCTTCCTGGAGCAGTGGATTCAGAGTGCCCATACCAAGCCCCAGAAGGTAACTCTGGAAGCAAAATGATAATAATAAAAATTTCTTTTTCTTATTTTCTGTAGAACAGAGATAAATTGAGGGGGAGAGATAAAGAGGGAGAGAAAGAGACAAATGCCTGCTGACCTGCTTCATCACCTGCAGACCTGCTCATCCCCCCTAAAGATGAGGGGTGGGGGCTTGAATCCAGGTCTGGTTGAAAAGTTCTTCACCACTCCTTCAACCCTGACTGATAAGCTAGCAGGATATAGTTCTATTGTAGTTTTTATATACCTGCCAGTCCTTTCTGACCTTTACTGTTTCTTCCTGCTGAGAAGTCAGCTGGTGGTCTAAGGTGGAAATTGCTCTGCAGGTGACCCTTTTGAATTTCTTCTCTTGCTGCCTTTAAAACTCTTTATCTTTGATGCTGTCATCTTAATTGTTATGTGTGTTTATTTTGTCTGGAACTTGTGGAGCTTCCTGAATCTGGTTATTTTGCCTCCTTCAATTTTGGGGCAAATTTTCAGATACTCTTAAGAATTCTGTCCCTTTCTTCTCCCCTGGCATTGATCTGATGTAGATGTTGTTCCTTTAGATACTGTCTCATAACTTTCATATTATTTTTACTTCCTTTTCTTTTTTTAAATTATTTTATTTATTTATTTAATTTTTTTAAACTTAAATTTTTTAAAATATTTATTTATTTTCCCTTTTCTTACCCTTGTTGTTTTTTTATTGTTGTAGTTATTGTTGCTCTTGATGTCATCATTGTTGGATAGGACAGAGAGAAATGGAGAGAGGAGGGGAAGACAGAGAGGGGCAGAGAAAGACAGACACCTGCAGACCTGCTTCACCGCCTGTGAAGCGACTCCCCTGCAGGTGGGCAGCCGGGGGCTCGAACCAGGATCATTATGCCAGTCCTTGCGCTTTGCGCCACGTGCGGTTAACCTGCTGTGCCGCCGCCTGACTCCCTTTTTTTTTTTTTTTTTAACCAGAGGACTGTTCAGCTCTGGCTGGTGGTGGTACAGGGGGTTGAACCTGGGACTTTGGAACTTCAGACATGAGAGTCTCTTTGCATAACCATTATGCTATCCACCCCCGCAACTTCCTCTTCTTCAATGCTCACCTCCTCTGACCTACCCAGCACCACTTTAACTTTGGCTTTTGTCTGCCCACTGATGTTTACCTCCACTGTGCTCTCCTCTTTGTTTTTATTTTACTACTGTTTTCCTTATCTCTCTGACTTCTTTCATAGTTCCTTTCATACTTTCTTGAACTCTGCTAAAGTTTTTTTTCTACTGATTTTCTCCTTTTGGGAGCAGTCTTAGGACCATAATTTTGATGTCCTCTTTATGGAATTTGCACAGCTCTGTTTTATGTTGAGTTTTCTTCAGTTGCTGTCTTGATCAAACAGACCATTATGTGTAATGTTCTATCAGAACCTGGACGAAGGGTCTGTATTTAAACCTTAGTGGTGACTTGAAGCTGAGCTGCTTCGTCTAGGTGGTTACATCTCTGAGCACACTCTGGACTGACTAGAAACAGGATCTACAGGCTGTGAGCCAGAAATCCACCCCCATGGTCTTTTACAAAGGAAACCATTTTTTTATTATTTTCCCTTTTGTTGCCCTTGTTGTTTTATTGTTGTTGTTGTTGATGTCATCGTTGTTGAATAGGACAGAGAGAAATGGAGAGAGGAGGGGAAAACAGGGAGAGGGAGAGAAAGACAGACACCTACAGACCTGCTTCACTGCCTGTGAAGCAACTCCCGTGCAGGTGGGGAGCCGGGGGCTCAAACTGGGATCCTTATGCTGCGCCTTGTGCTTCATGCCACGTGTACTTAACCCACTGCGCTACCGCCCGACCCCAAGAGCCCTTCTTCTATAGCAAGAGAGCTTTAGCTGGGCCCAAAGCCTCCCAGAATCGGGACTATAGCCCCCGTGTCCCCAGCAGCAGATGCTGCTCTGTGACTGTTCCTGCCAGCGGGACAGCCTGAAGCGTCAGCCTGAAAACCTTCCCCAGGAGTCGCTGGTTTGGGCCCTTCACCTCTCTCTCTCCCTGTCTCTTCTCCAGCTTAGATGGGGAGGACACAGGCCACTCAGCAGATGGGTCTGGGTGTCTTGAGGCCTCTGGGCCCCACGTGAGCTTTGAACAGCACAGACATCAGTCTTGTTGAAGCCCCTGTTGCTATCTCAGGCTTTCTGTCACTGGCAGTCATATCCAATCCCAACAAACAAAAAAATTTTCTGTTTTCATCTGTTCTGTACTTTCCAGAATGCCTGCAACGTGGACCCTGGTTACAGCAGGAAAAGCTGAAGGAAGGAAAAAGAAGGCAAGAAGAAAGCTTCCAGCAGGCCCGTTCTGTCAGGAGGAGTCGGGCGATGCTGACCGGATGTTCTGGACTCGCTGTAAGTCTCATTTTCAGCTCTCTGGCTGGCTGGCTGCACAGTTATCAGATCACGGCCTCTGAGTCAGTGTGGAGAAGACATTGACCATGATGAGAACTCTTGAGTGGAGAGAGGGAGACAGACCAAAATATTTGTGTCTTTCTCTTTTGGCTCTAAGGCCATCAGGTCACTTCCTTTTCCTGAATGACATTGACTCAACACTTGGGCATGTGAATACGCTACTGTTTTTATCTCCCCTGATTGTTTTGGTGCGTAAGTCATGTCTCCACGCAACCTGAGAACAAGCGCTATTGTCACTGACACCTGTTGTTTTTGTCTGGCCTACACCCCCCCCTTATCTTTGGGAGTGCCCCCCACCCCTTGTGTCATTTAGGTGGGGCTGTCAATCTTGGAGCCTCCTGGTACCCTGGCAGCCCCAGATGTCAGGAATAGGACCGCTCCCAGGCCTGTCTGTCATGCCACCTCCCCACTGATAAGTAAAACCTTTCTGCCTGCCCCACATTTGGCTCTGTGGATCAGCCAGCCAGAGAGAGGGAAGGTCGGCTTGGGGCTATCAGATTCTCCAAGTGGTGGAGGAGGTCAGGCCGCTGTCCAGCTAAGCAGAAGCAGGTTCTAGAGAGAGAAAGAAAGAGCAAGGGAGCTGGTAAGTGTGGGAACCACCATCCGGCCTGCTGGGAGGAGAGCAGTCCTGCCACCGGCAACTTCCTCCTTGTCTATGCTGACTTGCCAGAATCTTTTTTATTTTTTATTTTTTTATTTATTGGATCGAGACAGAGAGAAATTGAGAGGGAGAGGGAGAGACAAATAGACACCTGCAGCCCTGCTCCACCACTCGTGAGCTTCTCCCTGCAGGGATTTGAATCTGGGTCCTTGCGCACTGCAATATGTGCGCTGAATCAGGTGCACCACCACCCGGCCCCCCAAGTTACTAGAGTCTTGACAAAGCTTCTGTTTTGACCTTCGTGGAGCCCAGCCTTATTATTGGTCAAGGTAGGAGGAGTTCATTATTTAATTGATTCAGCTAGATGAGAAGTTGGTCTTGGTCTAAACTAGAGAGAAAAGGAGAGGGAGAGGGAGAGGGAGAAGGGCGCAGAGAGAGGCCACACCAGCGCTCTGGCATAAACTGGAGAGAAAAGGAGAGGGAGAGGGAGAAGGGCGCGGAGAGAGGCCACACCAGCGCTCTGCCATACGGACCCTGGGGCTCCAGTGGGCAGCCTCGGACACGCAGGTCCTTTGCTGCATCGGGGGCTGTCTCCCCAGCTGCTGCATTTGTGTTCTTGTTGATCTAACCCTGTCCTACTATTCGACCAGGGTCCACTACTGGGATTATGGGAGGAAATTCTAGTGCCACAGTGTGCAACTAGAAAACACACACACACCGAACAAGCAGCCCTCCTGTCCTCAGGGCTGCGTGCCGACAGTCCCTCTCCACAGATATACATGTCCGCTCCTTGGTGCTTGTCGAATAATTTTATGCCAAGTGCCACAGTGCGTCCAGGACCGCCCCTGTGCTCTGGGAAGCTTCGTTCTCTGCACTGGAGAGGGTTTTTGCCTTCTAAAGGCTTTCACCATCCTTATCTCTTCTGGTCTCCTGCAGCCCGCTGGAGGGGGCTGGTCGTGCTTATTTCACAATCGCTGGGGTCACCCTCAACACTGCAGCGTCTGTGCTGAGGAGGAGAGGTGGCCACGGCTCAAGGCTACTGCTCCGCCGATGGCGTCTGCAGTGTGACTCAGCGTGGACCTGGGGTCTTCCTCTCCCACTCCTCGGGGCTTGTGGGTCAGGGGAGGTGATAATCCCAGTCACCTTTGGTAAACGGAAGCAGTGCCAAGGATGTAGAGCTGTCTTGCTACTATTTTTTTTAGTATGACTTCTTTATTTTTTTGTAATCTTTATTTAATGGCTATAGACAGCCAGAAATTGAAAGGAAAGGGGGAGACAGAGAGGGAGAGAGGCAACTGCGGCCCTGCTTCACCACTCATGAAGCTTCCCTCTTGTAGGTAGGGATCGGGGGCTTGAACCTGGGTCCTTGTGCACTGTAACATGTGCACTCCACCAGGTACCCACCCACCCGGCCCTGTCGTGTTATTGGTGATCACTAGAGTAGTCCATCTGGATACTCATCACTCAATGAAGAGAGGGTCTTTTGTTTGGCTTGGTTTTCCTGATTCGTTTGGCCTGCATGATTCCACTGCTCCCAGCAGACTCTTTTTCTTTTCTTTTCCATTTCATCTCCAGACAGAGAGGGACATTCAGAGAGGAGAGACACCACAGCACTGCTCGGCTGTTCATGGAGCTTCTGCTGCTGCTGGGCATGGTGCTCCCATGTGGTGCTAGGGCTCAGACCTCAGTCCCTGTGCCTGGCAAAGAGATTGCTCTACCAGATAAGGTTTCTCCTTGTCTCAAACGAGATACTTAAAAAATGTATTTATTAATTAGGGAAAGATAGAGTGAGAGAGAGAGAGAGAGAGAGAGAGAGAGCTAAGGAACCGAAACATCACTCTGGCACAAACAGTGACAGGAAGGAGACTCAAAACTCATGCTTGAGTGTTGTTAATATTTCTAAGGCTCTTGCCGGCCGGGTTGGCTTCGCAGTGGTGAACAGAGACGCAGAGACAACGGCTGGGCAGGGAAGCTGTATTTCTTTATTCAGGAACAATGATTCATAAACTAAGACAAACTAATCACCAAACAGAACTCGGCTGTCTCTTTGCGGCGGCACAAACACTCCCTCTTACTCTGTAACTCGGGAACTCTCTTTTGGTGATTAGTTTGTCTTAGTTTATGAATCGTTGTTCCTGAATAAAGAAATACAGCTTCCCTGCCCAGCCGTTGTCTCCGCGTCTCTGTTACCCGCCGTGAAGCAAGCCAGCCCGGCAAGAGCCGTTCGAAATTTTAACAACAAATGGCGCCCAACGTGGGGCATAGAAAAACCTGGGGGCGGAGACTGCATCAGAATAACTCCTCAGCAACACTTGAGAGTCCAACACTTTCACTGCTGCACCACTTCCCTTCCCAGGCTGCAACTGAGAGGACTGAAAAAAAAAAAAAAAAAGAAAAGAAAGACTTCATAAAAAGGAATTCTAATGTGTGTGATAAGGTTTTAAAGTCCAAATAATCCAGAGAAAAATAATACCAGCTTCCATTCCTCCCTCCCTTCCTTTCTTTTTTCTCTTTCTCCCTTCCTTCCTTCCTTTCTTCCTTCCTTTCTTCTTTCTTTCCTTCCTTCCTTTTTTTAATGTTTATTTATTCCCTTTTGTTTCCCTTGTTGTTTTATTGTTGTTAATGATGCCGTCATTGTTGGATAGGACAGAGAGAAATGGAGAAAGGAGGGGAAGACAGAGAGGGGGAGAGAAAGACAGACACCTGCAGACCTTGTGAAGTGATTCCCCGGCAGTGGGGAGCCGGGGGCTCAAATCGGGATCCTTAATGCAAGTCCTTGCACTTTGCGCCACATGCACTTAACCTGCTGTACTACTGCCCAACTCCGCCTTTCCTTCCTAGATTTCTTGTCTAGCAGTGAGGGGCTCTGAATACCACCCTGGCACACGCAGTGCTGGAGATGAACTCAGGACCTGGTGCTGGAGAGTCTGCCTGCCCCCAACCCCTATTATTAGGGTTCTTTTTACCAGAGCCCTGCTCAGCTCTGGCTAATGGGGCCAGAGACTGAACCTGGGATTTTGGAGCCTCAGGCAGGACAGTTATTTTGCAGAACCACTGTGCAGTCTCCCTGGCCTTTGTTTACTTCTTTTATGAGAGAGAGACCAGAGCAGCATCCCAGCATCGAGTGCTGGGGATCAGACCAGGGGGCTCCTCACTCATGGGAGCCCAGTGCTCCACCCACTGAGTCACCTCCCCAGGCCCAGATCCAAAGCTCGTGTCACAAGACCCTCCCTTTACGATGCCCAAGATGGTGCCGCAGCCATGCTGCCAGGGATTGGCAGAATACGTTTTCTGGTAGAATACGGAGAGGCTGAGTGAGGGGGGCTGTCATGGTCAGTGTGGGAGTTGAGGCTCTTACCCACACGGGCCGGTCGGTCTGTCTGGAGAGGTGTCCACAGTGGCTCTTGGTTACAGTGCCCCACCCTCTGGTGGGGGTGGGAGGATGGCCTCCAAGGCTCAGGGGAGTAAGGCTGCTGCCCCATCTTTCTGGCTGAGGTCCCATGTCCCTGTCACAGGACAGCCTCTGTGGCTTCTGGACAGAGAGCCCTGCTGGATTCTGAGCCCCCTACCAAGCACCCCCCCAGAAGACCACAGGACACGCCCCAGAGTTTGAAGGCCCCATTTGGTCCATGGGAAAGCTTGCCCCTGTCGGCGGGGACCCACTGTGGAGCCAGCTGCCCACAGCTTGGCTTAGCCAGCTCCCAAGGGGTTTGGCTCTCTCTCTCTCCACCCCCACCAGGCAGCCCCCAGGGAGGCATTGCCCACCACCACCCCCTCCAGGCCCCTGCCCTAGCCAGCCCCGGGCTGCAAGAGCCCACCCCCACCCCCTGCACAACACCCCTGCACCTCCTACCCCACCTCAGACCCCACTCCCTATTCGGGGCTGCAGGGACAAGCCTTGGGGTACTGGCTGTTGTTTTTGCAGCTGGCCTGGGGCGGAGCAGCCAGGAAGGCTTCCTGGGTACTGAGTCTGAGAAAGGGCCTAGCCGGCATTCCCACTGGGACTGGTGAGGAGTGCTCTGGGCAGAGGCTCCAGGCAGAGAGAGAGAGAGAGAGAGAGAGAGAGAGGTTGGCCTTGGGGGAGAGGGTGTCCTGGCCTTCCCTGGGTCCCCTCTGCAGCTGGGCTGAGTCTCACTCCCCATGCCCCCCCCACGCCTCCCCCCCCCCCCACACACACACACATCTGGGGACTCTGGAGCAAACACCAAGCAAAACAAAGAAATATCATTTTCTGGGGGAAAAATGTCAGAAACTAAAAGCAAAAACCAAAACCAAAGTTCATTCATAATCCCAACACTCAAACTCAGTCACTGCATCCTTTCTTATTATTAAGTAGAGTCTTAAAAAAGAAAGAATGTGGGGCCGGGTGGTGGCGCACCTGGTTGAGCACACGTGCAAGGACCAGGGTTCAAGCCCCTGACCCCCACCTGCAGGAGGAAGGCTTTGCAAGTGGTGAAGTAGTGCTGCAGGTGTCTCTCTGTCTCCCTCCCTCTCTATCACCCTCTTGATGTCTGGCTGTCTCTATCCAATAAATAAAGATAATAAAATTAAAAGGAAAGAAAGAAAAAAAAGAAAGGAAGGAAGGAAGGAAGGAAGGAAGGAAGGAAGGAAGGAAGGAAGGAAGGGCCGGGCAGTAGCACACCAGGTTAAGCGCACATAGTATTAAGCACAAGGACCAGCTTAAGGATCTGGGTTCAAGTCCCTGGCTTCCCACCTACAGGGGAATTGCTCCACAAGTGGTGAAGAGGAGGAGTGGAGAAGGAGGAGGAGAGCAGCTTTTATGCACCAGGGCTCAGAGACTCCGTGGGCGTCTGCTGTCCCCGTTGAGGGCAAGGCAGTGTGCTGTGTCCACAGCCATCAAGCACACAGCTGGGCTGAACAGAGCTGGGATTCACACTTCAGTGTCTGACTCTGAGAGAGTTCACTGTCCCTTCATTTAAAATTTTCAACCAGGGTTATTGCTGGGGCTTGATGTCTGCACAGTGATTCCACCATCCATGGTAGCCACCTTCCTCCCTCCCTCCTTCCCTCCTTCCCTCCTTCCCTCCCTCCCTCCCTCTCTTCCTCCCTCTCTTCCTTCCTTCCTTCTTCTCATAGAGACAGAGACAAAGAGAGGGGGAGAGACTGAGAAGGAGAGACGTCTGTAACCCTGCTTGGAAGTTTCCCCCTGCAAATGCGAGCCGAGGGCTTGAACCCAGGTCCCAGCACATAGTAATGTGGGTGCTCAATTGAGAGTGTCACCACCAGCCCCTCTCTGGTTTGGAGGTCTACTGGCACCCCAAGTCTAGAAAAAAGAGAGGCAGGCACTGTAGACAGTGACAAGGTGGGGTTGTCCTCTTTCCCAGCCTCACCTATCTCCCCATCACTAGGAGTGTCACATGCCAGGGGTGGGAGGGTGGTAGGAGGTCTGGGCCGGGATCGGGCAGCGGGGCAGCAATGGGACACCCTGCTCACAGAGACCCCCCAAGTGTCTGAGACTCTGCTGTTTGGGGGGAACAGACCTCAGAGGTGAGAGGAGACACTCAAAGGGGCTCAGCCCAGCACCCCCTGGAGCCCCAGTTCTGGGGGGCTGTGTGCAGGGCCTCACACACCCAGGGAGACTCAGCAGGCCCATTCTTGAGTCTGACTGGCATGAGCCCTGTGAGTCCTGGCAGGGCAGCAGGGGAGCGGTGGAGGGAGGGCTCAGTCCTTCCAGAGCAAGACTCCCTGTGCGCTGTGCCAAAGCCAACACAGGAAATGCCAGGCAACCTCTGCATCCGGGCATCGAGTGCGCTGGCCACAGAAGCCCGCCTCCCCCAGCTCTGGGGGACCCTCAAGAACCCTGGGGACCTCGGGACATGTTCACAGAGCTGGGCGGGGCCCTGGGCAGTGGCCCAGGAGCCCACGCTGACCGGCCACTGGGGTCTGAGAACAGGCTGGGGGTCACGGGCAGGAACAGGCTGTGCTCGATGGGGGCCTGGCCCATCAGGGAGTGAGCCGGGATCAGTGCTCCCTGTGAGCTCCTCCCTGGGGCCCAGGCGGGGCTGAAGCCAGGTTGCCGCTCCACAGCCCACCCCACGCGGCCGATGCTCCTGGGTGCTGGGTGCTAAGTACTTCTGGGCCCCGTCTGGCACAGAGTATTCCACAAGGATATTGGCAAATAAAGGCAGGAGCAGGATTCAGGCAGCAGTGTAGCAGGTTAAGTGCATGTGGCACAAAACACAAGGACCGGCGTGAGGATCCTGGTTCGAGCCCCCGGCTCCCCACCTGCAGGGGAGTCACTTCACAGGCGGTGAAGCAGGTCTGCAGGTGTCTGTCTTTCTCTCCTCTCTCTCTGTCTTCCCCTCCTCTCTCCATTTCTCTCTGTCCTATCCAACAACAATGATGATATCAATAACAACAATAATAAGAAGGGCAAAAAAAGGGAATAAATAAATATTTGAAAGAAAGAAAGAAAGAAAGAAAGAAAGAAAGAAAGAAAGAAAGAAGGAAAGAAAGAAGAAGGCAGGATTGTCAGGGGCCTCTGTCCCATTGCCTCCTGGGAGTTTCTCTGTGAGCCAGCCTGGGATAGTTCTTAGGGGAGCTGCCCCTCCCTGTCTCCTCCCTTTTGTCCCTCCTGTGAGGCTCTGGCCAGGCTGGGTGCAGGCATTCACACATCTGCTCAGAGAAGGTTCTCCTGCTCATGTCAAGTGCTGGGGCCAGTAGCAGCCTGTGGCCTCTGGGTTGTCGGAGCTGTCCCATGTCCCCATCAGGCTGGCCAGCCTCCCACCCCCACCCTGTCACTTCCAGCCCCCTTGAGGCGGCCCCAGGTGCCTGTTTGTGAATGCTGGGCCTGGCAAAAGGGGGGTTCTGCCTTCCATTAGTATGAGGTTGGGGCTGAGTGGTCCACCCGCAGCCTTGGGAGGATTTGAACGATGCACCAAGAAAGGTGATGACAGGACAAAGGGGGTCTGACAGCAGACGGCAGACAGGCCGTGTCTGGGGTGGTGGCTGTGGGGGAGGCTTTCTTTCTTTCTTTTTTTTTTTTTAGCATTTATTCTTTTTTTTTTTTTTTTTAATAAAAAGGAAACATTGACAAAACCATAAGATAAGAGGGGTACAACTCTACACAATTCCCCCCATCAGAACTCTGTATCCCATCCCCTCCCCTGATAACTTTCCTATTCTCTAAGCTTATGGGAGCATGGACCCAGGGTCATTATGGGATACAGAAGGTGGAAGGTCTGGCTTCTGTAATTGCTTCCCCGCTGAACATGGGCATTGACAGGTCGATCCATACTCCCAGCCTGCCTCTCTTTCCCTAGTGGGGCAGGGATCTGGGCTCCAGGACACATTGGTGACGTTGTCTGTCCAGGGAAGTCTGGTTGGCATCATGGAACCTGGTGGCTGAAAAGAGAGTTAACATATAAAGCCAAACAAGTTGTTGACTAATCATGAACCTAAAGGCTGAAATAGTGCAGATGAAGAGTTGGGGGGGGGTCTTCATTTTGTAGATAGGTCTATTTTAATTATATTCCAAAGGGCCCATGACTATACTAGTTGTTTTTTGGTTTGTTTTTTTTTTCCCTGAGCCTGACATCTGATATGCAGGTGAATCCAAGCAAGTTATTGTCTGGGGAGATGATGTCATGGTTGGAAAAGGACCAGAAATCTGGATCAGGGAAGAGAGTAGCTCCCAAATATGGGAAAGGTATATAAATATTGTTGACTGTAAACCCCATCGATTTGATCTAATCTGGGGCCCATATTCAGCTTAGGGGGCCTATGTGACCTCTGAGTCCCTGTAGATCTGAGCTCACATGCTGTGGTCATGAGTAGGAACATTCCAGGCTGCCCCAATATCAGGACCCACCTTCTTCAGGTGTAGCATAGAGTATGTTTCTGCCTTTCTTCTTCCTTCCTTCCTTCCTTCCTTCCTTCCTTCCTTCCTCCCTTTCTTTCCTTCTTTCTTTCTTTCTTTCTTTCTTTCTTTCTTTCTTTCTTTCTTTCTTTCTTTCTTTCTTTCTTTCTTTCTTTCTTTCTTTCTTGACAAGAGACAGAGAGGCAGAGGGTGAAAGTGCCCGTAGAACTGAAACTCCCTGCACTGTGGTGGGAAGTCGAGCACATGGCAAAGCAGAGCACTGTCCAAGGTGAGCTACAGTGCCAGTGTGTGTATTTCTTCTTCAAGGAACACTGTCAGCCTTAGACGCTAATGTGGAGTGAGTGAGTGAGTGAGTGAGTGAGTGAGTGAGTGAGTGAAGTGTGCTTACTCTGACTCCAGTCTTCTCTGTTTCCCTGAGAGTTCATGCTGTGAGCATGGGGCCCCAGCAGGGGCCCCAGGGCAGTTGGGTGCAGCTGGCAGCACCCCAGCTCTCAGTCCCCAGACCCCCCCAGCACAGGCCCCTCTTCCTTGCTGCTTCCAATCCAGCTTGATCCCTGGGCTGGGTCTCTTCTGGAGACCCTGTCCTCTGGATGTCATCTCCGCCTGGGTCAATATTGTGACAACTCCAGCTGTGACCCAGGCCACCCTGGAGCCAGAGATGGTGTGTGTGTGTGTGTGTGTGTGTGTGTGTGTGTGTGTGTGTGTGTGTGTGTGTGTGATGGGAGGGGTCTAACCCAACCCCTCCCCTTCAGGGACCAGGGAAGGGGGAGCCCCCTCCCCCAGAACCAGTAGCTCCTCTCTTGCTGGCTGGCCTGTGGGTGCCCCCTGGGCCTGGCCCACCCAGCTATCGGGCACCCTCAGGACCATCTGTCGCCTGACCCTCCCTCACCAGGCCTGGTACGAGGTCCCGTTTCATAACGGCCGTTACATAAGGAAGAATAAATAACTGTGATTAATGGCCTCCTCCCCCGTCCCTGGGCTGCCCGGGTCAGACCTCCCAGGGAAGGCCCAGGAGCCCCAGGAGAAGAGGGGGAGCCAGAGCGTTGGGCAAGGGGTGCGCCTGCCACCTCTCACCTGCCTCCAGCCCCTTTGGTGGCCCCGCTCCAATGGCAGCTTCCCAGGGAGCAGAAAGGAGCCCCCAGATGAGGTAAGGGAGGGACCCCAAGTACCTTCAGAGAAGGGGGACCAGGGTTCTTGCAAGGCCTCCCAGTAAGGGGGCTGAGGCTGCACCCCAGGGCCGGGCCGGCTGAGGAGGTGGTCTGCTGGGAGAACTATGGCTTCTTTCCCAGGAGGGAGGGAGGAAGTCACTTCAGGGCAGATGGGGGCAGCTGCCTGGAGGTGAAAACAGGGAGCGGGAAGGTTCCAGAGGGAGTGGCAGAGACAGGGGTGCAGGCTGAGAGGAGCTTCAGAGTTCCCCTGGACCCCAGACAGCAGCAGCCATGGGGCAGAGCCAGGACAGAGAGGGCTGGTCTGTGGGGATGGGGGTGGAGGGCCCTGGGGAGCCCTGGCCTTGGCCAGTGAGAAACTCTTGAGCACCTTGCTGTGCTTTATTTGTCCAGCTTAGATTCTATTCGTCTATCATTTTTATTTGTGATTAATGGAAGGTCACAGGTCTGTAAGATGATAGGTCTAGTTCTACACCACACCCACCACCAGAGCTCTTGCCCCCACCCTCCCACCTCCCAAAGATGCCCACCGGAGATCTCGCAAAATCTTAAGAGACAGTTTGCTTGCCTTTCTTTCCTCTTCTTTTTTTTTCTCAAGTTCATGTGTACCAGATCTCTAAATTCCACATATGAACAAAACCATCTGGTAGGGACCAGATGGTGGTGTACCTGGGTGAGCACACTTGTTACAGAGAGCAAGGACCCAGGTTCTAGCCCCTGGTCCCCACCTGCAGGGGGAAAGTTTTACAAGTGGTGAAGTAGGGCTGCAGGTGTCTCTCTGTCTCTCTTCCTCTCTATCTCCCCCTTACCTCTCGATTTTTGGCTGTCTCTATCCAATACATAAATAAAGTTAATAAAAAAATCTGGTAGCTGTCTCTTATTTCTCTAAGCATAATTACCTCAAGTTCCATTCAGTTTGTCTCAATGGACACACTATCATCTTTTTTAAAAAAACACTTTTAAGGTTTTCATTATTATCGTTATTAATTGGCTAGAGACACTCAGAAATAGAGAGGGAAGAAGGAGATAGCAGGGAAGAGAGGCAGAGAGAGCCCTGCAGCCCTCCTTCACCAATCGCAGTGCTTTCACCCTGCAGGTGGAGACCAGGGACTCAAACCCGGGTCCTTGTGCACTGTAACAAGTGCGCTCAACCAGGTGTGCCACCAAGTGGCCCCACTATCATCTCTTTTTTTAGTATTTATTTATTTATTTATTCCCTTTTGTTGCCTTTGTTTTATTGTTGTTATTGATGTCGTCATTGTTGGCTAGGACAGAGAGAAGAGAGGAGGGGAAGACAGAGAGGGGGAGAGAAAGATAGACACCTGCAGACCTGCTTCATCACCTGTGAAGCGATTCTCCTGCAGGTGGGGTGTCGGGGGCTCGAACCGGGATCCTTATGCTGGTCCTTGCGCTTTGCACCACGTGTGCTTAACCCACTGAGCTACCGCCCTACTCCCCACTATCATCTTTTTTGATGGCAGAGTAGTAAATGTATTCCTGTGGCACTTCAAACCCACCTCTCATTTTGTATATACTCCATATTTGTTTTCTTTCTAAGATAGAGATGAGTAGATAGAGAGGCAGAGAGAGTGACAGGTCCCACAGCATCAGAGCTTCCTCCAGTGAAGTGGGGGCCGGGCTCGAACCTGGGCCACACACATGGCAGAGCAACACACTGTCCAGGTGAGCAATCTCACCAGCCCCACTCACATCTCCTCTCTCTCTCTCAGCACCTTCTGAGCCCTCCCCATCCTCACTGCCAGGTGGGTGGAACTAGGGGTACTGATGGGCTGGAGGCCAGGAGTCAAGGCATCCAGGGGTCAGGACACTGTCCCCCCGCCTGGCTGCTGTGCAGTGCTGCTTCATTCACCTCTGGTAGGTGGCAGGGTGCGGGGCAGAGGGGTGCACCCAGTGGAGTGCATACGTTACCATGCACAAGGACCCTGATTCAAGTCCGTGGTCCCTACCTATGGGGGAAAGCTTCATGAGCGGTGGAGCAGGGCTACAGCTCTCTCTCTCTCTCTCTCTCTCTCTCTCTCTCTCTCTCTCTCGTGACTCCCTCAGGTCTTGGCTGCCGATGGGGGTCGCCTGGCCTTTAGCCCTGCACTCGTGCCCACCCACGCTCCATGGTCCTGCTGAGATGGGAGCCCAGGCCCAGCTCCCCAGTGCAGCCCCAGCCCCACAAGCCCCATGGTGGCTGAGGGAGCCCCAGTGTTCACAGTCTGCTGGAGCCAGCTTAGAACAGACTGGGAACAGCAGGTGGGTCCAAGCTCCTGAATCCCAGATCCCGGGCTCCTCTGTGCCAAGAGACAGAGGCACAAGTCTCTGGGACAGAAGGCCACCCTGACTGCCGGGAACTCTGACTGGGACACAGGCGACTCTGCTTGAGGACCCAGAGTCCCCCTGCAGACCCCTCCCTCCGGCAGCCCTCCTCCTGCTGGTAGAGTGGGAGGTGACAGCTGAGGGGGGTTGTCCAGGGCTGGCCCAGCATCTGTAGTTCTGGGGGTGCCCCAGACACCAGTTCTGCTGGCCTCCATCCAGTTCACAAGGAGCCCTGTCCCTGGTCCCCCAGGAAGCAGAGCGCACATGGGCAGATGACGGCCAGGACACAGGGCAGCTGAGAGACGTTCCCCAAGGACCCCTGGGCCAAGGGACAGAAGACACGGGAGGGGACGTCGGGCTCAGATGAGGAGCGCTGGGGGTCGGCTGTGGGGTGCCCCTCAGTTTTCCAGCCACACCACTACCCCACTCCCCCAGCTCCCGCAGAACCCCAGACCCTGTCCCACAGTCCTGTTGGTTGCTGTTCCCTGCAGGGCTAACCAGGGCCAAACCTCTCTCTGCTCTTTCCATTTTCTGTGCTGAGGCTTCACACATACACCTCTCACCCCAGATTTCTTCATTCTTTTCATTTCTGAGAGACAGAGAAAAACAAGAGACACCCCAGTGCTGTTACTCCCTTACGGTGCTGGCTTTGAGCCCAGCTCATGAGTGTGGCTAGGCTTGCCCCTGGCTAGGTGAGCTACCCCTAGGCCACTCATTTTATTTCAGAGACAAGGAGAGGAGGGAGGGCAGACCACAGCTGCCAAGCTTCCCCCAGAACCTCGGTGTTCCCAGTGTGGTGCCAGGGTTTGAAGCTGAGACCTCTGGCACAGTGATGTGTGCATTCTACCAAGTGAACTGTCACCCGACATTCTATTCATTCTTGTCCTTCTTGTTTTTGTGTGGGGCCAGGATGGCGAGCGGGTCCTCGGGGACCTGAGCTTTGCCTCCCAAATGTCCTTCCCAGCTCTATCCGCTCCCTGACGAGTCACCGAGTCACCGTGTGCAGAGCACTGGGCCATAGCGCAGAGCACCCAGCGAGCACCCAGTGACATCCAGAGCTGGACGTCATCACTCTGGCTTCTCAACTTTGATGTCTGCGTTTGTCAGAGGGAGATCAGAAAATGAACAGCCCAGGGCTGTGGGGAGTGAGTGTGGTATTCAAGAGACTCCTCTCTCTCTCTCTCGATGGAAAGAAGCAGAGAGAGAGAGACAGGAAGAGAGAGAGAGGGAGAGAGAGAGAGCCCATAGCACTGCAGGTTCCTCCAATGCGGTGGGGCCCAGGCTTGAACCTGGGTCGAGCACACAGCACTGCAGCGCACTACCTAAGTGAGTTATCTCCCGGGTCAGCAGGCCAAGGTTCCAGTGTGGGGCTCCACTCACGCTGGCCTCTGCAGAGTCTGGCTCTGGCTCAACCGGGCAACAGGTGGCTGGGCGGCAGAGCGCAGGTGCAGCCTGGCGGGGGTTGTGGGGGCAGCCTGCTGACCCCCTCCCCCAGCAGCCGCAGGGCAGAGCCCCAGTGGGCTGAGTAAGCACTGCTTCCGTTTGCTTGGTGGGGCAGCAGCTGCAGCCGGCCTGAGGGTGGCCCACAATGCCGGCAGGCAGGAGCGCCGGGACTGGACACGAGGGTCACTTCCCTGAATTGTTGCTGCACACCCCTGCCCCCTCCCACACAGCTGGTTGACCTGGTGGGGTCCCCAGCTGGAGTTGCAAACAACCCTCTGGGTAGCTGCCAGCTGCCCTCGGGGGGGGGGGGGAAGGGGGGAAGCAGGGAGGGGGCTGAGTTGGGTCCAGGTCCTCGTGCTGTGTCCCCTCTGACACCAGTGTCAGCCACCCCCTCGTGGTGGGCTTGAGAGAGAGGAGACTCCACAGATACACCCCCTGAAAAACGCAAATGGCCAGCACGTACACCGGGAGAACAGGAGGCATGTGGGGGGCTGGATGGTAGGGTACATGTGTTACCATGTGCAAGGTCCAGGGTTTAAGCCTTCACTCCTGGAAGATGGGCAGTAGCGCAGCGGGTTAAGCACACGTGGCGCAAAGCACAAGGACAGGAGTAAGGATCCTGGTTCGAGCCCCCATCTCCCCACCTAAAGGGGATTTGCTTCACAGGTGATGAAGCAGGTCTGCAGGTGTCTTTCTCTATCCCTATCTATACCTCCTCTCTCAATTTCTTTTTTATTTTTTGGTATTTATTCCCTTTTGTTGCCCTTGTTTTATTGTTGTAGTTATTATTGTTGTTATTGATGTCGTCATTGTTGGATAGGACAGAGAGAAATGGAGAGAGGAGGGGAAGACAGAGGGAGAGAGAAAGACAGACACCTGCAGACCACCTGTGAAGTGACTCCCCTGCAGGTGGGGAGCCAGGGGCTCGAACAGGGATCCTTCTGCCGGTCCTTGCGCTTTGCACCACCTGCACTTAACCCGCTGCGCTACCGCCTAACTCCCTAAAATATTTTTTTATTATTGGATAGAGACAGAGAGAAATTGAGAGGGGAGGGGGAAGTAAGAGGGAGAGAGAGACACCTGCAGTCCTGCTTCCCCACTTGTGAAGCTTTCCCCCTGCAAGTGGGGACCAGGGACTTGAACCTGGGTCCTTGTGTACTGTAACACATGTACTTAACCAGGTGAGCCACCACCTGGCCCTTAGTAGACTTTCTTTAAAAAATTTTTTATCTTTATTTGTTTGATAGAAACAGCTAGGAATTGAGAGGAAAGGGGATACAGAGAGAAAGAGAGACAGAGAGACACCACAGCCCTGCTCCACCGCTTGTGAAGCTTTCCCCCTGCAGGTACTGGGATCCTTGTGTAAGTCAGGGGGCTTGAACCCAGGTCCTTGTGCATTGTAACGTGTGCTCAACCAGGTGCTTCACCACCTGGTCCTGAGGTTGTAGACTTTCCACAGCTGATATGAAAAGGTATCATCAAAACCACACACGATGTAGAGATACAGAGAAGCAGGCTGTGAAGCAGTACGATGCCTTAAAGAAGCTTTTATTTCTTTATTTATGGACAGAGAGGGAAGCAGAGGAGTCACTGTGGCAGCTGTGATTCTGGGACTGAACTCAGGACCTGAGATTTCAGAGAGTCCAAGGCTTTATCCCGGGCTGCTGCGATGCCTTTTATTTATTTATTTTTTTACAAAAGGATATGCATGAAAATGCATTTTTCTCCACATATGTAGGAAATCATGTCTGAAAGGCTAGATAGCAAAGTCTGTCTCTAAAATCTCCAAAATCTTTTTTTTTTTTTTTGCCTCCAGGGTTCTCCACTGCTCCTGGAGGTCTCTTTTTTTCCCATTTTACTGGACAGGACAGAAAAAAATTGAGAGAGAAAGAGGAGGTAGAGAGATAATAGATAGATAGATAGATAGATAGATAGATAGATAGATAGATAGATAGACAGACAGACACACTACTTGTGAAGCGAGCCCCCTGCAGGTACTGGGATCCTTGAGCTTTGTATTATGTGTGCTTAACCCGGTGCCCACTGCCTAGCCCCTTCTAAAATCCCCTATGCTGGATGTTGCCATGCTCACTAGGGTAGATATGATTTGATTTTTTAAAAATTTATTTTCCCTTTTGTTGCCCTTATTATTTTTATTGTTGTAGTTATTGTTGCTGTTGTTATTGATGTCGTTGTTATTGGATAGGACAGAGAGACACAGAGAGAGGAGGAGGGAAAGACAGACACCTGCAGACCTGTGAAGCGACTCCCCTGCAGGTGGGGAGCCGGGGGCTTGAACCGGGATCCTCATGCCGGTCCTTGAGCTTTGCGCTATGTGCGCTTACCCTGCTGCACTACTGCCCTGACTCCCAATGATTTGATTAAAGCACTGGCGGTGCTCCTCCCCCAGGGCCCCACCCGCCCTGGTGGCTGGGGTGAGGGAATGAGAAAGCTCATTTGGGAGGGCACCCACCTGATCAGCACACCACCTGGTTGGAGTCCCGGGCGCACCTCGTGGGGCCTTACAGCACTGGGGGATGCTTCGGTGCCGCCTGTGTCTCTTTGTCTCTTTATCTCTCTTTCAGCCCAGAGCAGGGATGCCCTGGTGACAGCAACAGCAACAGTAGCAGCAGCAAAAACAGACGTGTGTCTGTTCCTTGTCACAGGAGCCGACCCTGCTCTGGGAACCGAGGGAGAGACTGGAGGCCGAATCCCTTGTCTTTCCTGCACCAGGAGGCCAACGCGACCCACAGGGTCGGAGCAGCAGGGACGGGAGTGTGGCCGGCTCCTGGGTGGTGTCCCCAGCTGGTCCCTAGTGCTCAGCTGCATGCTCTCTTTCTTCACCAAGGTGGGGGGACACAGGCTACTGGTTGGTCCTGGGAGGCCCTATGTAACCGTCTTAGCAGTTGTAGCCATAAGAAATATCTCACCTACTTTGTCTTGTAGGAGACCCAGGTTTGAGCCTGGCCTCCACCGCACTGGGCTCTGCACTTCGTGCTGTGGGCTCTTTTACTGTGGTTCTATCTAAAAATTAAACAAATGAAGAAGCAAACAAAGGAAAACGTTCTCTCCATACAGACTGTGGGGGAGGTGGCCGTGCTGACAAGCTCACTTTTCTTTATTTTGCACTTTTTTTTTTCAGAGAAAAGGTGGCAGGACCCTCCCATGGGTCCCCCACCCTAGAGCCCCTTCCTGCCCTAACCTTGGCATCAGGAAGCCAACATTTCAGTATCTTTGGCTCCTGAGTCTGAGCAGGACAGAGGATGAATGGGGTGTGTTACGGATGATTCCAGCTAACTTTTTGCTGGATCATGGGGTGAGAAAACCACTCCCTTTCCAGAGGGGTGTCCCCCCCTCACACCTCATCAGCAGGGATGGTCTCCTCTGAACAGCGGGACATCCCCGGGGCTCTGACAACACCCATTTCCAGCCTCACTGGCTTTTACAGTAAATGCTCTCCCCAAGGCAGTGACATACAGTTTTCTGCACAGATATTTTAAGGGGAGAAAAAGAATCGATTCAACCACATTAATAAATGAGAGAGCCCAGATTCCATTTTTATACTAATCAGCCTATTTTAAGGCAGTGACATAATTCCCTTTTTAAGTATTTTCTTTTTAAACATTTCCTTTATTCATTCACTTATTTATTTTGATCGCGACAGAGAGAGATTGAGAAGGAAGAGGAGCTAGAGAAGGAGGGAGACAGAGAGACACCGGTGGTAATTCTACTTCACCACTCATGAAGCTTCCCCCCTGCAGGTGAGGAGCAGGGGATTGAACCCGGGTCTTTGTGCACTGTAGTGTGTGTGTTCTACTGGGTATGCCACTGCTCAGGCCCTTACAAATATTAATTAAAAAAAAGATTTTAATGAATCAATGATAGCGAGTGTGGTAGAGAATGACAGCAGAGTCTTGGTCTCTGGAGGGGAGACACTTCTGGGAGGAAGAGGCCTAGATGCTCCTTGGGAGCCCCCACCATAGCCCCCCACACCCACACTCACTCACATGGTTGTTTACCTTGGCTCAGGGTCGGGGGCAACTTCCTAGTACTTCCGGGTTGCGAGCATCTTAGGGGTGCGGAGTCTGAGGTTCCCCCAGGACCCAGCACGTGGTCTGAGCAGGACAGATGCCATTCAAGGATGCTGAGGGCTGAAGTCAGAAGTCAGAGGTCAGACTCCACATCTTTAAGCTCGGTTAGACCGCTCTGCTCCCGGCTGTGTGGCCCTGACTCCCTCCGCATCTTTAAGCTCGGTTAGACTAGACCGCTCTGCTCCCCGGCTGTGTGGCCCTGACTCCCTCCACATCTTTAAGCTCGGTTAGACCGCTCTGCTCCCCGGCTGTGTGGCCCTGACTCCCACCCGACTCCCTCACTTTCTATCTCCCAGGTGGCTTCCACTCGTGGAGGGGATCTGAGCTGAGGCTCCTGGGGCCCACACAGCCACACAGCCAGTGTCATGAGAACTTGTCCCGTGAGGGGAACAGGAACCAGGAGGGTGGTGGATAGAGCACTGGACTCTCAGGAATGAAGTCCTGAGTTCAAGCCCCAACATCTCATGTGTCTGAGTGATTGATGCTCTGGTGTTCTTTCTCTCTCTCTCTCATAAATAAATGGAGGGAAAGAATGGAGGAAAGAATAGAAGGAAGGAGGAAGGGAGGAGACTGGGGTATACAAAAAAAAAGTCAGTGCTTGAGCCTCTAAGGTGTCAGGTTCAAGCCCCAGCACCACCATCAGCCAGAGCTGGACAAGGCTCTTTATATCTTTTGCTCTGTGTCTCTTTCATTAAACAAACAGCAAAATTTTAAAAAGAAAGAAAGGAAGCTAGAATCACTGGGAAGGGCTTCTCCTTCCTCAGGGGCAGCTAGGGCAATCTGGAAAGTGCCCTCTGTGGAGTCAGGCACAGACACCCCCTGCTCCACAGAAAGTGACTTGACTGGTGTCCTTGGGCTGTTCTGTGGGCTGGGGACCCCTGAGGTGAGGAGTCAGTGTCCTCAGCCTGTCCCCAGGGGCCAGGCCCACCATGGCCCTGATACGTGAGGCAGGGCCCGTAGGGATCGCTCTGTTAAGGAACATGGGTGCCCCGCAGGTTCCTGGAAGTGAGTCAGGTGTGAGGTCACCACCGGGCCTCTGACATGGAGGGAGAGGCGGGACCATGAGGAGAGTGAAGCTGCAGATGTCAGCTCCCACCCAGCCCGGCCCCCCTGCTCCCACACCCAAGGCGGAGGCCAGGCCCGGAGTTTCTCTCCAGGCTGAGGGGAGCAGGCTCTCTGGAGACTCCGCCAAGTGCTCTTTACTGAGGGAAGGGCCTGGGCCCCAGGGCAGTGGCAGGGCTGCTGTCTGCCTGCTGGAGGCTCCGTGGACTTGTCGTCTCCTCTGTCCCTGGGAACCCAAGCAGAGAAGGAGCTGAGAGGACTTCCCTCTGCACCCCTCACCCCCAATAGGGCTGCCACCCTATGAGAAGATGGGAGCTGGGGGTGGGGGGGCAGGGCCAGTGAGGCAGGGACACAGGCCAGCACCCTCACTCCCGCCTCCCCGCTGAGAACTGTGAGGGGCTGGAAGAGTCCCCCCTCCCCCCAACACCCCCCACCACACACACACACACACACACACACACACACACACACACACGTGCTCGCGCACACGACACTGGGATCTGACTCACACCCGGAGCAAGCCGTGAGGAACGCAGCCTCTCTAAGGAGACACGCCTATGGGAGGAAGCCTGGGCTTCATCTTCCCACTTTTAGCAACAGCTCACCTGGCCGGTGCGCTGCTTTGCTGTGTGCGACTCAGGTTCAAGCCCGGCCCCCACCACATTGAAGGAAGCTTTGGTGCTGTGGTTCTCTCTCTCTCCGTCTCTCTCTCTCTCTCCCTCTCCCTCCCTCCCTCCCTCTCTCTTTAAAAAAGAAGAAATGCACAGTCGTACTGTGTGAACCCCCAGCCCCCAAGAAGTGAGTTCAGTAAGAGGTTTTTCTCGTCTACGTAGAAAAACTGGGGATGTATGCTCAAGCCAGAGGGTTATCTCAGAGGCCAGCCTTTCCCTGTGGGCCACAAGTTCAGTTCCTTGAGGCCCTCACTGTCACCATGTCCCCAGCACTGACCCCAGGGGCTGAATGAATGAGGGATTCACAGAAGACCTAGATATATCTCACGGGCTGGAGTCTGCTGACTCACTGTGTGTGTGTGTGTGTGTGTGTGTGTGTGTGTGTGTGTGTCGGGGGGAGGGGAAGGGGGAGGGGTGGGTCGAGGGTCCCTCCCTAAAAAGTGTGGAGTGACAGCTTGACAAGGAGTCCCAAGGCGTGACACCAACGGGGGTCCTTACAGGGTGCTCCAGGGTCCCTACTAGGAGTCATTTACTTCCTGCTGTCTCCCCCACCCAGAGCAGGAGTGATGTCACTCCTCACAGCACCTTTCTCCACTTTGGGGGAGTCCCTTGCAAGAAGACGTTTGTCACAGTGCCACCTGGATTGTGTGATGGTGACACTTGGGAATCCTGACCCCGGAAGCCTGAAGCCTCGGCTCTAGACACCCTTCCCTCCCTCCCCCACCCCCCCCCCACACACCCTTTTGCAGAATATTCCAGCTGCTGGCTGGTTAGACACTTCCTGGGAGGAGGGGATCATCTAGTTTCCCAGGCTGGGAGATCCATTATATCCGTGTGTGTGTGTGATCAGCTCACTCTGACACACACACACACACACACACACACACACACACACACACGGTGCTGGGGCCTCACCCGTGCAAGGCACACTCTCCCACTGACCAGCTCCCCAGTCTCTTCTGTGCTGTGACATCCCTACCACAGACACCCACACCCGGACATGCATCCCCAGCTGCTCACCCTCTGTGACAGTCTGGACCGGCTGCTGTGTCTCTGTGTGACCTGCCCTCATCCCTCCATCCCTCCACATTTCCGGAATAAGAGACCAGAGGTCAGCTTCACCACAAAGGGCAGGGAAGCCACCCAGGAGAAGCCTGACCTCCTGCCCCCCCCCAGTTCCCATGGTGACCATGTCCCCTGACCGCAGTGGCTGAGTGGCTCACCTGTCCCCAGGAAGTGGCCACAGTGACAGACAGCACAGACAGGAGTAGCTGCTTGTCAGGATGTGTCCAGAATCACAGGAGCTGTGTTATGTGAATGCCCCCCCCCCATTTGAAAAGACCTGGGGATGACATTCCCCTCACCCCCAGTCCCAGGGGGCAACTGAGCTGAAAGGACTGACCCAAGGCCTGCCATCATCCTGGCCCAGCCTCTGCCTGCCCCCCACTTCTAGCTGAGGGCCTGTGAGTGCAGCCACCCCTCTGACCCCCACTTCCTCCTCTGCAGTGAGGCTGTTGTAACACCTCCTTTGAAGGTGGGTGGAGCATCCTGAGGTGAGCATCCTGCACAGAGTCTGGGGTGAGGGCTGCATCCTCCTGGGGGGTCTGAAAAGGGTGACCTGTCACCCTCACTCTCCAGCTGTCTTCAGAGGCAAGGGGTGTGGGGGGCGGCAGTTCACCAAAAGCTCAGTTCCACATCACAGCCGATTAGTTACAAATAGCTTCCTCTCCTGAGATCGGTTTCCCCACAGAGAAAAGGGTGATTGTTTGAATCTCCCCCAGGCCCCTCAGCCCTGGGGGCCAGGAGAAGGGCTGGGAGGGTTGTGTGTGCAGGCACAAGAAGCAGGGATGAGAAGGACCAGCCGGCAAGGGACCCTGGGGGATGCCCAGGACCCACAGTCTCAAAGGAGGGACCCAGTTGAGCAGCTCAGAGCCCCAGCCCTGGACAGCAGCCTCCCTGTGGCCTCCAGCCCCCATGGGCAGCCAGGTCAGCAGAGCCTGGCCATGGAGACCTCTGGACTTCAGACACCCCTGGAATCTGAGTGATGTCTCCCATGGCAGCCAGAACTGGTCCTCTGGGTGCTAGCTGTGGCCCCAGAGCCACCCTCTGTCCTGTCCTCGATGGTCTTGGTGGCCCTGGGCTATGCCAGGTCCCCCCTCTGGAGTGAAGGCCCAGCATACACAGCACCCCTTTGTCACGGCTCTTAGCTCAGCTGAGAGCAGCTGGCATTTTTCCAAAGGGCTTCGCTACTGAACACCATGGGGAACAAAAGCGAAACAATCACAGAAAACCCCAGAAGCCTGACTGCCTCTTTGGTGACGTTGCCCCCTGCTCACCTCACAGTGGAGGCTTGACCCCGAGTCCCCTGCCTTGGGAACCTCTTGGACCCGGGTGGAACATCCTTGTTAGCTCTGGCCCTGGGCGCGGTAGGGACCAGCCTGGGCAGGCTCACAGAGGAGGGAGCCCCCACTCCCATCCCAGAGAGGCCCCCCCAGCTGTACTGTCTGAGAAGGGCGAGGATTGGGAGGCCTCAGGCCACTGCCCGGAGGGGAGACGCCGCTGGACTTTGAGGGGTCCCTCAAATCCACCAACAGCAATGAAGTCCTCACTGTGTGCCAGTGATGCCCCTACTATGTGCCTAGCATGGTGCTGGGGACCCTTCCTTCCCCTGCCACACCTGAAGGAAGACAAGCAGCCAGCAGAGGGACACATCCAGGTAAGGGGGACCTGCTGGAGGGGTCCTCACCCAGGGCTGGCAGTCCTGGCAGCCTGACTGGAAGAAGCGGTCAGAGAGAAGAGGGGCTTGAGGAAGCATAGCCCGACAGAAAGAAGAGAAGGTGGGGGCAAAGTGTGTTTCTGCTGGTGACTTTGGGTGAGTTGGTCACAGGGTGAATCCAAGTTCCAAGTCTCCTCTCTCTCTGTCTCTGTCTCTGCCAGCCATAAGCAAGGTTCTGGGTTCAATCCCCAGTGCCACCGCCAGCCCAGCCGGAGCTGAACAGGGCTCCGGTCAAAAGCAAAAGCCATGCTCAGGTTTGGGGGCCGAGGCTGAGCTGGGGTCCCCAGGGACAGGGTCAGAGGGGACACAGGTCCAGAGCAGGTGCAGTGCTGTCATCAGGAGGAAGGAGAGGGCCAAGGGCCGGAAATGGCTCCCAGGTGGAAAACAATGAAAAGAAGCAAAGCAAAGCGGAAATGAGTTGGGAGAGAGCGGAGAAATGGGGGGGGGGGGGGCGGAGGCAAGCGCTGTGGGTGACTATGGCTAACACCGAGGGCACCTGAGCTCTGGGTGAATTCTGTGCTGTCCCAAACAGGTGACTCAGTTCCTGTGTCACCAGCAAGAGAGAGAGAGGGAGACGGAGAGGGAGAGGGAGAAAGAGAGGGAGAGGGAGAAAGAGGAGAGGGAGAAAGAGGAGAGGGAGAAAGAGGAAGAGGGAGAAAGAGAGGGAGAGGGAGAAAGAGGAGAGGGAGAGAGGGAGAGGGAGAACGAGGAGAGGGAGAAAGAGGAAGAGGGAGAAAGGGAGAGGGAGAAAGAGAGGGAGAGGGAGAGGGAGAAAGAGGAGAGGGAGAAAGAGGAGAGGGAGAAAGAGGAGAGGGAGAAAGAGAGGGAGAGGGAGAAAGAGGAGAGGGAGAAAGAGGAAGAGGGAGAAAGAGAGGGAGAGGGAGAAAGAGGAGAGGGAGAAAGAGGAGAGGGAGAAAGAGGAGAGGGAGAAAGAGGAGAGGGAGAAAGAGGAGAGGGAGAAAGGGAGAGGGAGAAAGAGGAGAGGGAGAAAGAGGGAGAGGGAGAAAGAGAGGGAGAGGGAGAAAGAGAGGGAGAGGGAGAAAGAGGAGAGGGAGAAAGAGGAGAGGGAGAAAGAGGAGAGGGAGAAAGGGAGAGGGAGAAAGAGGAGAGGGAGAGAAAGAGGGAGAGGAGAGGGAGAGAAAGAGGAGAGGGAGAGAAAGAGGGAGAGGAGAGGGAGAGAAAGAGGGAGAGAAAGAGGGAGAGGGAGAGAAAGAGGGAGAGGGAGAGAAAGAGGGAGAGGGAGAGAAAGAGGGAGAGGGAGAGAAAGAGGGAGAGGGAGAGAAAGAGGGAGAGGAGAGGGAGAAAGAGAGGGGGAGGGGGAGGGAGAGAGAGAGAGAGAGGGAGAACACCAGAGCATCATTCTGGCATATGCAATGCTAGGGATCAAACTCTGGATCTCATGACTGAGGGACTCCAGTGCCACCTCCCAAGCCAATAAGAAATTCATTTTTTTCTTTGTTTGTTTGTTTTTGCCTCCAAGCTTATGACTGGAGCTCAGTGTGTGCACTACGAATCCACTGCTCCTGTGGCCATATTGTTTCCTGATTTATTGTTTCCTGATTTTATTGTTTCCTGCATAGGACAGAGAAATTGAAAGAGGAGGGGTAGATAAAGAGAGGGGGAGAGAAAGACAGACACCTGTAGACGTGCTTCACTGCTTGTGAAGCTTCCCCCTTGCAGATGGGGAGCCTTGCACTTCATACTATGAGCACTTAAACCCGGTGTACCACTGCCTGGCCCCCAAAATACTTTATGGTGCACCCTGTTAAGGGTACATAGTACTATGCACAAGGACCTGGGTTCGAGCCCCCCCTCCCCACCTGTAGGGGGAAGGCTTCATAAGTGCTGGAGCAGGTGTCTTATCTTTCCCTCTCTCTCTCTCTCTCTCTCTCTATTTCCCTCTCCTCTCTCAATTTCTCTTATTGAATAAAAAGGAAAAAAAAAAAAACCACTATACCAGATGCAATGGGTATATAGTGCTAGCACCTAGCCCCAGTGACTGGAGGGGGAAAAAAAACCCTTTATATATTTAGTAATGAGAAAGAAGAGGTGGAGAGAAAACCCTCCAGCACATATGGTCCTGGGAATCAAACTCAGGACCTCACACTTAAGAGTCCAACTCCTTAAACTCTTTAGCCACTGCTGTGCCATCTCCATGGCCTCGAGGTAGGTTTACTTTTATTTTTACTTTTTTTTGGGAATTCCTTTAAAAAAATATTTATTTCCTTTTGTTGCCCTTGTTTTATTGTTGTTGTTATTGATGTCGTCATTGTTAGATAGGACAAAGAGAAATGGAGGGAGAGAGGAGGGGAAGACAGAGAGTCAAAGAGTAAGGTAGACACCTGCATATCTGCCTCACCACCTGTGAAGCGACTCCCCTGCAGGTGGGGAGCTGGGGGCTTGAACCGGGATCCTTGTGCCGATCTTATTTTTACTTTTTTATTTTATTTTTTAAATTTTGTTTTCTTTCTTTGCCTCCAGGGTTTTTGCCTCAGGGGCTCCACTGCTCCTGGAGGCTATTTTTTTCCTTTTGTTGCCCTTGTTTTTTTATCATTATTGTGGTTATTATTATTGTTGTTACTGATGTCGTCGTTGTTGGATAGGACAGACAGAAGTGGAGAGAGGAGGGGAAGACAGAGAGAGAGGAGAGAAAGATAGACACCTGCAGACCTGCTTCACCACATCTACATCTCTCTCTCTCTCTCTCGTTCTCATAAACAAATAATTTCCCCCCACCCAGACAAAACACTGCTCAGCTCTGGTTTGTGATCGTTTCAGAGGACTGATCCTAGGACTTAGGAGCCTCAGGCTCGAAAGTGTTTTGCAGAACCATCATGCTATCTACTCTCACTCTTAAATGCTTCTTTTTAGTTTTGTAAACCTACCTCATCAGATTGTTCTGAGAATGTAATGATGTGGTCTGTTTAACATGAGTTGCTCAGCGTGAAATAGGTGCTCAATAAACACCAGTTTATTAGTTTATTTATGAAATGCTGACAAACCACTGTGGTGACAGACAGGGAACTGCTGAGCTGTGAGGCCTTGCTGTGCCATCCCCTGGCTCTCCGTGGGCTCAGGCCTCTGTGCCCTTGCTTGGCAGCATGTGTTGCTCTTCTGTTGTCCTGCCCGACAACATGGATGGCTGACACTGTCCCCCAGGCCTCACCTGGTTCTTCCAGGACTCCCCCTCGCAGTGAGGGAGCTGGGCTCTGAGAAGCAGAAGCTGTGGAGGTGGCAGGCTCAGCTAGATTGGGGTCACCCACCTCACCAGCCCCCCAAGGCAAAGGGGAAGCCAGCCCCAGCTCAGTGATATCACTTGTAGACTAAATACTCCAGAGCATAGAGAGGGAGCGAGTGGGGCACTCCACCCCTGCCCCCACCACAAACCTTGGGAGACCCTTCACTCCACACCCCAGCACTGTAGGCCCTGCTGGAGCACAGGAGGACACAAGCATTGTATGTCGAATGAATGAGTGAATGAATGAGTGAGTGAATGAATGAATGAATACAGGTGGTGGTGGTGAGCCTGGTATTACCATGTGCAAGGACCCAAGTTCAAGCCCCTGGTTCCCACTTGTGGTGTGTGGGTGCTTACAAGTGGTGCAGGTGTCTCTCTTTTGAACTGCCTCCTTATTTCTGTTTCTATCAGAGAAGAAGGGAAAAAAAGGGGAGGGAGAGAAGAGGCTGGGGAGACAGCACAGTGGTCCTGCAAAAGACTCTCCTGCCTGAGGCTCTGAGGACCCAGGTTCAATCCCCAGCACCACCATCAGCCAGAGCTGAGCAGGGCTCTGGGCTCTCTCTGCATTTCTCCCTCTGTATCCCTCATCCATTAAAAAATAAATAAATGAAATATTTTTAAAAAGTTATTCCCTTTTGTTGCCCTTGTTGTTTTATTATTGTTGTTATTGATGTCATTGTTGTTGGGTAGCACAGAGAGAAATGGAGCGAGGAGGGGAAGACAGAGAGGGGGAGAGAAAGACAGACACCTGCAGACCTGCTTCACCACCTGTGAAGTGACTCCCCTGCATGTGGGGAGCCGGGGGCTCGAACAGGGATCCTTATGTCGGTCCTTGTGCTTTGTGCCACATGTGCTTAACACACTGCGCTACGGCCCGACTCCCGAAATATTTGTTTTGAAAAGGAAAGAATTAAAAGGCCACTAGGAGTGGTGGAGTCAGTGTGCAGGCACAGAATCTCAGCAACAGCCCTATTTAAAAGCATACATGTTTACAGTGGCCGGTGGTGGCACACCTGGTTGAGCGCACGGTACAATGTACAAAGGACCGGGGTTCAAGCCCCTGCAGGGGTTCGGGTCCCCACCTGCAGGGGGAAAGCTTCATGAGTGGTGAAGCAGGGATGCAGGTTTCTGTTTCCCTCTCTATCACTCCTTTCCCTCTCTATTTCTAGCTGTCTCTATCCAATACATAAATAAAGATAATAAAAAAAATACACATTTAAAGTGAGTACACAGCAGCCCTCAGACATGGTTGTAGCAGAGATGCCCAAAGGGAAGTGTGCAGTGCACTTAAGGCACGTTCAAAGAGTGTCAGTACACACCAGTGCCCAGATGAAGACAGACAGACACACACACACACACACACACACACACACACACACACACACCACAGATGTCCGCATGCAGTGCTCACCATGCCCCTCCAGGGACAGGGAGCCCAAGTGTGGCCGACCTGAGCTTGTCAGTTGGCAGGGCGTTGCTGGAGTCTGTGTGGGTGGCCCCAGGCCGGCATGCAGGTCACCAGGGAGAGCTGGCCTGGCCACAGCTCCCTGGAATGTGAGTGACACCCCTCCAGTTCCCCTCAGCCCCCAGCCCAGCCCAGCCCAGTCCTGTGGGCTCTTGAGCCAGGCAGATGATGGGGCCATATAGACACAGAGATAACAGACAACAGAAACACAAGAGATACAGAGACAATAGAGAGATACAGAGGCACAGAGTTAAGAGACAAATAGAGAAACACAGGCAACAGAGAGCTACAGAGACACACGAGGCACAGAGATACAGAGACATACAGACATACACAGTTACAGAGACACAGGGATACAAAGGCATATAGAAAAAGAGATAGACAACAGAGACACACAGAGACACTGGTGGGGAGCAGAAGCAGTAACACACCACCCACACAACAGAGGGAGAGACAGAGAGACTCGTTGCTCTCGCAGCACGCAGAGACCTCCCAGCGGGAGGGGCTCGGCCCAGGTCCCAAGCCATCCGGGGGCCAACAGGAACCTCGGCGTCTGCATCTGGGGAGCGGGGCTGGCGAGCGGCGACGCGGCCGGCCCCCAGGGTCCCGGGAAGACTTGGGGTCGAGGGCGGCACCCGGCGGGCGGGAGGCACCTGGGACCGCCAGGACCCCCGCCCCTGGGCCCAGCCACGAGCGGGCGTGGCCACACGTAGCCCCGCCCCCGGCCCCGGTGGTCTGGTGGGCGTGGCCTTCCCGAGCCCCGCCCCCTGGTCGCGAACAAATGTAGGCGCGCGCGGCCGGGGCCCAGAGCGCAGAGTAGCAGCCGCCCAGCCCCGCGCCGGTCCAGCCACCTGCCCGGGATGCCGCGGGTCCGCGCCGCGCTCACCATGCTGCTGCCCGCCCGGACGCCCGAGGACCTGCCGGCCATGCGGCTGCTCGCCTGTCTCCTGCAGCTGCTGTCCGGCCTGGCGCTGCCCGCCGCGCCCCCCCAGGTGGGACGGAGGACCCCTTGCTGTCCGCGGGGGACGGGGGACGGGGGCGCCCGCGCCTCGGAGCCCTCGTGACCCCGCAGAGCATCGGCCCGCGGAGCCCAGACGGCGCCCGGTCTAGTGGTCAGGAGCCCAGCCTAGTGGTCAGGGTCCGAGTTGGAGGTCTGGGGCTCAGCCTAGTGGTTAGAGTCCGGCTCGGTGGTCCAGGGTCTAGGCTGGTGGTCTGGGGTCGGGGCTGGTGGTCTGGACTGGGGGGTGGTGGTCCCGGGTCCGAGCTAGTGGTCTGGGTACGAGCTGGTGGTCCAGAGTCCTGCCCGGTGGACTGGGTCCGAGCTAGTGGTCCGGGATCCGACCCGGTGGTCAAGGTCCTGCCCGCCCCGGCTCAGGCTGCGCCCCGGGAGGGGGTGGGCGCCGGTGGGGCCGTTTCCCGGGGTGCTGGCCGGCCCCCAGCCAGCCGGCAGGGAAGCCCCCCGACAGAGCGGCCGCTCCTCCCGGCCGCGGTGTAACGTTACCGGCTCGGCGCCTCCAGTCGGGTCCGCTAGCTGATCCTTGGCGCTGGCGCCCGGCCAAGGCGGCCGGGGTGGGGGGACCCCACACAGGACTGTCAGAGCGTGGGGGGCCCAGCCAGTCAAGGGGCGCCAGGTCTCTGCAAGGGACGCAACTGAGGCCAGGGGGGAGGGGTGCGGCCTTGGGTGCACCCGCTGGGCTGTGAGCGCCCACCTGGGCTGGGCTGGAGACATGGCTCACCTAGGCTGTGTGCTGCTTTGCCCTGTGTCACCTGGATTCGAGCCCTGCAGCCACCACTTTAGAGGGCTGTTTCAGTGCTGTGGGCTCTGCCTGTTTGTATCTCTCAGTGATGACAGAGAGAGAGAGAGAAGTCGGCAGCTGTGAGACAAGACAGACTGTAGGCTTGGGGCAGGAAGAAGAGAGTCTCAGCACAGAGCCCAGGCTGGCCCTCACCTCGCTCTCTGCCCACAGCCTTCGGCCTTGTCTGCGGGGAACAGCTCTTCTGAGGCAGAAGGTGAGTGGCTGGGCTTGGGTTGCAGAGGAGGGAGGGGTAGGCAGGCTGAGGTGGGTACAGGCCAAGGATGCAGCCCCCTGGCATCCTCACTGGCAGAGCTGGTGGGTTCAGTCCTGGGTCAGAGACAGGCCTGGGGCCTGGGAGGATGGGCCGGGCCCTGAGGTGCTACTCAGTGGGGGCCTTCCAAGATGCTGTCACCTCAGAGCAGATGTACTCTGGAGGGAGTCAGGAACAGTCAGAGACCTTCAGGGATGGGCAGGAACGGGCCCTGGATGAGTCCAGAGGAGCAGCCTCAGCCCAGGAGACCAAGGGAGCTGACCAGGCCCTTTCACTGATCACAAACAGACAGCAAGCAAGCGAGTGAGTGTTCCTGGCCCCACTCCTCCTGGTTGCATCAGGGGGAAATCTTCAAAGGGTGAGACTTCTGCCAGAGAGACAGACGTGCAGGAGGCGGGAGGCCGTGCCAGGCCCCTGGCCGCCCCGCCCCCTGCCTCCCCGGGACGTGCGGGCAGGCCACACACCGGTGCCTGGCTTCACCAGCCGTGGGGGAGGCAGCATGTCGGGGCGAGCACACGCATTCGAGGGACAGCCTCCACAAGTGGGGAGCACCCTCCCTGAGGGCCGCCCAGCTGCACATTGCCTGGTAGCCAGACCAACAAGGGCACCAGTCTCTTAGAATACCAGGCCCCTGGACCTCCCCAACTTGTTTTAAATTTATTTTGTTTTATTGGGTCAGAGATGCAGAAAGATAGAGAGAGACTAGAGCAGAGATGGTGGTGTGGGGATTGAACCTAGGGCCTCAGAACCTCGGGCATGGGCATATTTTTGCAGAACCAGTATGCTGTCTCCCTACCCCACCCCACTCCCACCCCTTTTCGCTCTTGAATACTGCTCAGCTCTGGCTTATGGCTGTGTGGGGGATTAAATCTGAGACTTTGGAACCTCATAAAAGTCTTCTTTTGTATAACCATCATGATATCTCCCCCACCTCTCTCTCTCCTTTCTTCTCCCTCTCCCTGTCCCCTCTCACTTTGCTCCCTTTAACCTGAGCTCTGGTTGATGGTGGTGCCAGGGATTGAACCTGGGACCTTAAAGCCTCAGGCAGGAGAGTCTGTTGCAGAACCTTTGTGCTGTCTCCCCCACTCTCCTCCCCAACTTCCTTGGTGCTTCTGGTGTAGTTCATGTAGCAGAGCCCTGAAGAAGTATGAGCACAAGACTCCTCAGTATTCAAGACTCCGTTTCTGAGACTTGGGGGTTCTCCGACTCTGTGGAGGGGACAGCAGAGCCTTCTCCTCAGGACCTGGGTGTGGGAGCTTGCAGTGTAGACAGACCAGAGTGTCTTCTGGTCTTGTGCCCAGGGGGTGGGGCAGTGGGCTTTGGACTCCAGTTATCAAGATCTGAGGGTGTGAGCCCCTGCCTCAGCTCGCCCCCCTGGTGGCAGCAGCTGGAGCCAGCGGCTGTGCCTGGAGCGGCGTATGGGCGCCCAGCCCTGGCCCTCCCCGTCACCCCACCCCTGTGCTGGCGCAGGTCTGGGGCCAGAGGAAGTGCCGTGGGAGCAGCTGAGCAGAGCTTTTTCCTGAGGGCTCAGCCTACCGATGGGAGCGGTCACCGCTCTCCTCCCTCCCCTCCCTCTGCTTTGTTTCTCCCACGTGTCCGGATTCCAGGGGGGGCCGGGTGTGGAGGGGAGCCCAGGACCCGGTGACAGCAGAGGAAACCCCTGTCTGCTACGCCTCTGCCAGCAGGCAGCCCAGCTGGAGAGCTGCCGGTGATGTGGGTGGGGCTGGCTGGTGACAGTGAGTGGGGGGCTCAGCCTTTGTCCCCCTCTTGGGTGACACATCCCAGGGAGGAGCCCCGGGAGCCTGGGTGGCCGGCTGTTTCCCCAAGGCTGTTTCTGTGCCATGTTCTGAGCTGCTTGGTGCTTGTGCAGACGTTAGATTAAACACACCCAGGTTGAGGATTGGGGGACTGCCTTCTCTGAACCCCCCCCCCCCCACCAAGGGCCTGCTTCCCCATGTGAGTCTGTGCACAGCCTCTCTCCTTGGAGCCGGGCAGTAGCCAGCAGGCCATCAGTCTGGCTTGTGGTCACACCCTGAGACTCACTGCAGGCTGAATGTGCCACTTTGGTCCCTCCTATCTCCTGGGTGGGATGGGGGGAGCGGGGAATGAGGGGTTGTGGGTGAAGCCCTCACTCCAAGTAGTATTGCAGCCCCCCTCCAGGTCCATCCAGCCCCCACCAGCTGAGGGTGGCCCCCAGGCCAGGGCAGAATGACCCAGGCACCCCTCTGTCCCGGCTCAAGGTTGGGCGAGCTGGCCCACACTAAGCCACTGCAGCAAAGCCCCAAGTGCCCAGAAAGACTTGTGGGCCTCTCCAAGGTCACACAGACCCTGCAGGACATGCCACTCACAGCCTGTGAGTCCGTTGGGCCCAGACCCGGGCTTTCACTGGAGGAGCTGCTCCCCTTTGAGAGACTCCAGATCAGCCCCACTAAGATCTCCTTTTCGACCACCAGGACTGTGGGGACCGAGGGGGTCTGTGGCCCTGATAATCCTCAGAGACTGGCCTGGGTCTGGGTCCCCAGCTGGGATCACAGAGCCTCACTGGGATGTACAGGAGATAAGCAGCCTGGTGAGATAAGACAGGCCTCGGGTTACAGGGAGGCAGGACCTGGAGGCTGCCGGGAGGTGGGGTGGGGGCTGGCGCTAGGCTGCCATCACTTCCCTACAACTAGGAGCCTGGAGAGGGCTCATGGCTGGCCAGGAGCTTGGAGCAGGACCCCAGACCTGAGGGGGAGGTTAACTAGCCCCCCTACTCCACCCACACACATGCACAGACATGTGGTAATTAGCAGCCATGCTTTCAGGCCTGCTTTTGGGCATTTCCCTGGGGTGGTGAGATGGCCTGGGAAGCTCCCAGGACCTCTGTCTGAGCAGAGCAGAGGCGTCATTCCTGCAGCTTCCTGTCCTGCCTGGAGCAGAGGGGGGCTCTGCCGGTGTGGGAGCCCCCACACTGGGGTCTGGGGAGCAGAGGGTGGGTGTAGGCTGAGCCTGGACCCCCCAGGCTGGAGGAGCAGCCCGCCCTACTGACCCCTGCCCCCCTCCAGTGGTGCCCTTCCAGGAAGTGTGGGGCCGCAGCTACTGCCGGGCGCTGGAGCGGCTGGTGGACGTGGTGGAGGAGTTCCCGAGCGAGGTGGAGCACATGTTCAGCCCGTCCTGCGTCCCCCTGCTGCGCTGCACCGGCTGCTGTGGTGACGAGAACCTGCACTGTGTGCCTGTGCTCACAGCCAACGTCACCATGCAGGTGAGCACACCCGTCCAGGGCCCTGCTGGACGGTCAGGCCCTACTGGGCATTCAGGCCCTACTGGATGGCTAGGGCCCCGCTGGGCAGTCTGGGCCCTGCTCACTGAACGACCAGAGTTGGGGGTCCACGGCCACATATTTGTAACTGGCACCCCCCAGAGCCCACATCCATCCATCACTGCTGCCCACCAGCCTCCCTGAGCCCTCTGATCTCTCCTGTACCCCCTTGAGCCCCTCTGAGCCCCCCTCCAGACTCCTGAGACCTGCTGAGCCCCCATAAGCCTCCCTGACCCTGAACCCTCTGACCCCTCCTAAGTCCCCTCTGAGCCCCCCTGGCCCCCTGAGCACCCCCCCATGCCTCCCTGAGCTCCCTGGCCCCCTGAGCACCCCCCCATGCCTCCCTGAGCTCCCGAGCCCCCTCTAAGGACCCCTCATGCCTCCCTGAGCTCCCCTGGCCCCCTGAGCACCCCCCATGCCTCCCTGAGCTCCTGAGCCCCTCTGAGGACCCCCCATGCCTCCCTGAGCTCCCCCGGCCCCCTGAGTACCCCCATGCCTCCCTGAGCTCCCGAGCCCCTCTGAGGACCCTCCCCATGCCTCCCTGAGCTCCTGAGCCCCTCTGAGGACCCCCCCATGCCTCCCTGAGCTCCCAAGCCCCTCTGAGGACCCCTGAGCTCCACTGTTCTTGGCCTGCTCTGCACCCACAGTCCTGCCCCTCCTCTCCCCGCCTCTGCTCTCTCCGCCCTCGGGGCAGGAGGATGTTCAGGTCAAGAAATGCCTGTTGGCACCGGAAGCCTGTGTGTGCCTCCGTGGACATGCCCACACAGAAGCGTGCACACGTGACACATGCCTGTGCACATACGTGTGCCAGGCTAGGGAGAGTGCGGGTCACCCAGTCCTGGCCTTCTCCCCACAGCTGCTGAAGATCCGTTCGGGGGACCCCCCGTCCTATGTGGAGCTGCGGTTCATACAGCACGTGAGCTGCGAGTGCAGGTGGGCAGGGGGGGCGGGGGGCCCTGAGGGGGCATCTTGGGGGGTGTCCTGGCCGAAGTCTGCACAGCCTGCCTGCAGGGACATTGGGGACTGGGGTGAAGACAGAGAGCCACAAAGTCCCCTCAGACTTGCAGAGGCTGGGGCGCGCCCCAACCCCCGCCATGGAGGTACTGTGGACCTGGGATTAGAGCCTGTGGGCCCCGGTGGAGACCCCTGTCTGGAGGAGGGAAGGGAGCACTCACCCTGCCCCTTGGGTGCCCAGCCCCTCCCTCCTCCCACCCTGGCCCTGCACCGTGCAGACAGACCCCTTTGAGGACAGTTCCCCAGCAGGGGACTGCTGTACCATTTTACAGATGGGGAAACTGAGGCAGCTCCTGAGCTCCACAGGCTGGGAAGCTGCCCCCGCCCGAGTGAGCTCTGAGCCACCTCTCCAGGTCCCCCCTCCATCCCCACAGCCCCCCCCCCCCGAGAGTCCGTCATGTCCTGACTGGGCCCCGTCCTCATCAATGCCTTCTCTCCCTCCCCGGACATGTGACCCCAGTTCACTAGGGCAACCCCTGCCCACTGGCACCTTTCACCTTCACCTGTGCCCTTGAGGCTGCTCTGCTGGGGCAGGAAATGGGATTGAGAGTCCCAGAGTGCCTCTGACTGGCCTAGGATGGCGGGCTCTGTCCCCAGGCTCCAGCGCCCATTGTAACTACATAGTCTCTGGGGGCGCCTGAAGAAGCTTCCAGAAGGCCAGGCTGACCAGGACCATCCTCACCTGCTGCTCCCAGTGTCCCCTCAATATCCCCCGTGTCCCCTTGATGTCTCCCCTTGGTGTCTCTCCGTGTCCCCTCAGTGTCCCGTCCCGGGGTGGTGGCTGTCCCCAAGAGGCGTCCTCAGCTGTGGTGACCCTCCTCCAGCCTTGCCTTTGTGTCTCGCTGAGGGGGACCTCGGGTGCAGTGTGTAGAAAGGGGGCATAGGGCTCACTGGCGTCCTCCCCCAGTGGGAGCAGAGCCCCCACCAGCGGCCTCTCGAGCTCCATGCCCCCCCTAGTGGCCGCAGCTCCAGCTGCAGGAGAAGCAGCTCTAGCCCCAGGGCGGATTCCCCTGCTGGAGGGGGCCCGCCCTGCCCTCTTGACCCCCAACCCCACCTTCCTCTCTCCCCAGGCCGCTGCGGGAGAAGATGAAGCCCGAGAGGTAAGTGGCCTGACGGGGAGCAGGCTCTTGTCATCCCGTCCCAGCTTGGGGCCTGCCGGGTGCTGACGCTTCGGCTCATTGCAGGAGGAGACCCAAAGGCGGGGGCAAGAGGAAGAGAGAGAAGCAGAGACCCACAGACTGCCGCCTGTGAGTGCTGGGGCGGGCCGGATGGAGGCAGGGACCCCACCCTGCCAGCAGCAGACAGGACAATCCTGGGGTGCGCAGGAGACCAGGGCAGTCTTGGGGTGCAGAATCAAGAGCTGGGTTTCCTGGCTGGGAGCAGCGTGGTCTCTGGCTCTCTCCTTGCCCTGAGTTCCCACCCCAGCCTGGTATCCCCCGTGGAATGGGGCTCAGGGGCCAGCATGCAGGGGCTGCCATTTCCCGCTCAGCAGACCTCAGTGCGCCAGGGCCCTGAGTGTGGCCGGCAGAGAGGGGCTAGAGAGGGCAGTGTGCCGCTCCAGGGGGAGCTAAGGTATCACAGCACTCAATGGCTGGGGTGCCAGGGCTCTGTGCCCAGCTCCCAGGGCCCTGTGCCCAGCTCCAAGGCTCCGGGAAACCCTCTCCCATGGGGCTGGGACTGGCCCAGCCCTTCACAGAACTCGCTAAGGCAGGGATTCTGGGGAGAGGAGCCCGACTCCCCTTCTGGGTCCCAGCTGCTATTTGTGGCAGGAGTTGACTGCAGAAAAGACTCTCATGCCTGAGGCTCTGAGGTCTCAGGTTCAAACCCCAGCACCACCATTAGCTAGAGCTGAGCAGGGCTGGAAATAAGAAAGAAAAAAGAAGGAGAAGGAGAAGAAGAAGAGGAGAGATAGAAGAAGAAGAAGAAGAAGAAGAAGAAGAAGAAGAGGAAGAAGAAGAAGAAGAAGAAGAAGAAAGAAGGAAGGAGAGGAAGAGAAAGACCCATGTGTTCCTTTGCTCCTTTTTAAGTTGACATGGAGTTTTTGTTGACATGGAGTTTTTGTAGCAAAATCATAAATGATTACAAAGGATGTCCTTTTATCCAAGCCACTAATGGTCACAAAAGATCTAATCCCAGCATATTATATAAATATTAGTATTTCTTTCAAAGCTATTATATATAATTCCCTTGGTGTGGCCTATGAAATTAGTCATAGGTAGGGATAGGTAGCATAATAGTTGTGCAATGAGATCCTTATGCCTGAAGCTCTAAAGTCCCAGGTTCAATCCCCCCACGCCACCATATATGCCTGAGCTGAGCAGTGCTTAGGGGGCTGGAGGGGAAGTAAGTCTCTAATTAATAGCTTTGCCTTTTTTTTTTTGCCACCACGGTTATCACCAGGCCATGGTGTCTGTACCACTTTGCTGCTCCCAGCAACCTTTTTTTTTTTTTTTAAGATGGAGAGTAAGAGCTTTATTGTTGTTGTATTTATTGTTGTTGCTTGTATTGTTGTTGTCTCTCTCTCTCTCTTTTTAAGATTTTATTTACTTATTAATGAGAAACAGGAGGAGAGAGAAAGAGCCAGACATCACTCTGGTACATGTGCTGCCAGGGATTAAACTCAGGACCTCATGCTTGAGAGTCCGATGCTTTATCCACTGTGCCACCTCCCGGACCACATCTTTTCTTTTTTTTATTTAACAAAAAGATATTGCAACATTTTAATTTTTCAAGTCACTCATTTAAAAAAATTCATTTATATAAAAAAAATTCATTTATGAGGGTTGAACGGTAGCTCAGTGGTTTAAGCACACAAGGCACCAAGCGCTAGGACCAGCATAAGGATCCCAGTTCAAGCCCCCGGCTCCCCACCTGCAGAGGGGAGTCACTTCACAGGCAGTGAAGCAGGTCTGGAGGTGTCTGTCTTTCTCTCCCCCTCTCTGTCTTCCCCCCCCTCCATTTCTCTCTGTCCTAACAACAATGACAGCAACAAAAACAACAATAAACAACAAGGGCAACAAAAGGAAAAAAATGGCCTCCCAGAGCAGTGGATTCGTAGTGCAGGCACTGAGCCCCAGCAATAACTCTGGAGGCAAAAAAATGAATTTATTTATTGGATAGAGACAGCCAGAAGTTGAGAAGAAGGGAGAGAGAGACAACTGTAGCCCTGCTTTACCACTCATGAAGCATCCCCCCTGCAGGTAAGGACCAGGGGCTTGAACCTGGATGAGTTTTACCAGTGTGCCGCTGCCTGGCTTTAAATATAAAAATTTAAATTGGAAACTCCTCCCAAAAGGAATCATCACAATAATTATTAGTAATATTAGTCAAGGAGCAAATATACATCATTTTTAAATTTTTATTTAGACAGAGAAATGACAGAGACCACAGCACCGAAACTTCCTCCCATGCGGTAGAAGCCTGCTCCTGGGCTCGAACCCGGGTCATACATACGGCTAAGCAGTGCACTATCCAGTGAGCTGTTCACATCACATCTTACTGCATCTAAACACCAGAGACAGTAGTGACAGCTGCTTCTGCCAGAGGGAAAGGGCTGTTGGGGACAGCGGGCTGAAGGGACTGAAAGGCCAGGTAGCATAAGTGGCATCAGGTGCCTTCAATCACCTGGACTGCTCCCAAACTATTGGCCAGAGCCTCACGTGCTCTTCTCATGAGAACTGCTGCTGTTTCTTCTCTTCCTCCTCCTCCTCCTCCTCTTCTCTCTTCTCCTCCTCCTCCTCCTCCCTCTCCCTCTCCCTCTCCCTCTCCTTTTTTTTTTTTTCTCTCTTTCCCCAGAGCACTGCTCAGCAATGGCTTCTGGTGGTGTGGCAGATTGAACCTGGGACTTTAGAACTTCAGGCATGAGAGTCTAAAAAGAACCATTAAGCTATCTACTCCTGCCCTCTCCTCCTTCTCCTTCTTCCTCTCTTTCACCACCTTCTCCTTCTCTTCTTCCTTCTTCTTCCTCTTCCTTCTCCTCCTCTTCTTCTTCCTCCTCTTCTCCTTCTTCCTTCCTTTCTTTTTCACTAGATAGGACAGGCTGAAATTGAAAGGGAAGGGGGCCAGGTGGTAGCACAGTGGGTTAAGTGCAAGGATCAGTGTAGGGATCCCAGTTCCAGCCCCTGGCTCCCCACCTGCAAGGAGGTCACTTCACAAGCAGTGAAGCAGGTCTACAGGTGTCTTATCTTTCTTTCTCTCCTCCTCTCTGTCTTCCCCTCCTCTCTCCATTTCTCTCTGTCCTATCTATCTAATAACAATGGCATCAATAACAACAACAATAATAGTCACAGCAATGATAAAACAACAAGGGCAACAAAAGGGAAAAAAATGGCCTCTAGGAGCAGTGGATTAGTGGTGTAGGTACCGAGCCCTAGCAATAACCCTACAGGCAAAAAAAAAAAAAAAAAAAAAGTTAACAAAATAAATAAATTAAATTTAAAAAGAAATTGAAAGGAAAGGGTGAGATAGAGAGGGAGAAAGACAGACACCTGCAGACCACCGCTCAGGAAGTCTCTCCCCCCCATTCCCACCAGATGGGGACTGGGGGCTTGAACCCGGGTCCTTGTGCATGGGAACGTGTGTGTTCAACCAGATGCACTGCTGCCCCGCCTCCTCTTTTGTCTTATTTTTATTTTTTAATATTTACTAATTTAGGCCAGAGTCAGAAATTGAGGGGGAAATAGAGACAGAGAGACATCAGCAGCCCTGCTTCAACTTATGAAGCTCCCCTCCTGCAGGTGTGGACTGGCGGCTTGAACCCAGATAGATCACAGCACTGAGGCTTTCTCCAGTGCATTGGAGGCCGGGCTTGACCCTGTGTCGTGCACATGGCAGAACAGCGCAGTACCCCAGTGAGCTATTCCGCCAGCCCCGGCAGGCCCCTGCAGTCACTGGCCACACTTCCCTCCAGCAGCCGCACTGGGGTCACAGACATTCACTGGCTCAGTGTCCCCTGCCCCCTCCTACAGCCTCTCATTCTTGAACTTTTGGGGGGTACAGTCCCATAAGAGACTCAGGAGGGCAAGGAGCAGCTCCTCCCTCCTCCCTGCAGAAGCAACACAGCCAAGCAAGATGTGGGGGTTCGCTTCCTGGGGGTACAGTCAGGGGAGGGGCATGACACATGCTCATGTCTACGTGGGACGAGTGATCCCCCCATCCTGTGTGGCCGTCGCTGCTCGGAGCCCTGCCAGGAGTCAGAGCCGGCTCCCATGAGCCGTGTGGCCATGGGCAGCCATGTCTTCTCTGAGCCCCGAGTGCCTGCCTTCCTAGGCAGCCTCACCAGTGCTAGGTGCTGGGTGAAGGCAGGCGCTGCCTCCTTACAGCTTGGGTGCCAGAAATGCTGCGTGTCCCCCGCATCCCCTTCCCCCTCGCCGCTTCCCCCTTGGGTCTGCACCCCGACACCGCTGACACCCGTGTCTCTGGTCTCTGGCAGGTGCGGGGAGACTGCTCCCAGGAGGTAGCCGGCCCCTGCAGAGGACACCCCATCCGCTCGTGTATTTATTACTGTCGCACTCAGCCCCCATGGCACCCCTATTTATTAGCTGCACGCAGCCCTGCTGAGACCACCGGGCCGGGGCCGGGCACGGACGGGGCCTCACCCGACAGGAGAGAAGCAAGGTGGCTGCTCAGAGCTGCAGGACAAGCCAGGACCTTCAGGGGCTGGACGGCGAGGCCACTACCTTGTCTGACTTGGGGAGCCCATGGCCACGGTGGGGTCCCCTGGAGCCAGACTGCTGGGGTCCACTGAGCAGCCACTGCCCAGGTCGCAGCCACGCATCCCCGTCAGCCCACTCCCGCCACCTTGAGATGGAACACAGGGCCCCAAAATGTGGCTGGGGCATCGAGGACCTGGGAAAGAGAGGGACCCCTGCTCCCAGGATGTGGAGCAAGTGGCCCCCTGCAGCTGTCTGTCTGCCAAGCCAGATTCTCTTGAATAAAGTATTCTAGTCTGGAGACAGCTTCCCCGGCCTGTGCCTGCTGGTGGGAGCGAGGGGTCAGTGGCCCTCAGTCTTTACCATTTACGCTCATGCTCGCACCTGCCCTGGTCTCCAAGCTGTGTCTGTCTGTCTGTCTACTGGGGGTGGGGAGCCCCCCGAGGACAAAGCCACAGGCCGCAAGGGCTAGAGGTGGGGGGTTGGGTTTGGGAAGGTAGCCGTGCAGGCTGAGGGGTGGGGAGGTAGGTAACCCACCAGAGCTGGCCCTTGGCAGCTGCTGCACCCAGGCCTTCTGGGAAGAAAAGGACGAACTGCCTCCCTTGTCCACATTGGCTAATGATGCGCTGGTTCAGGTCTGGCAGGCCCCACCTGCCCTTCACACAGGGTGCTGCAGTGCCCACTGCTGCTCGTGCCAGGCACTGGGGACCCCAGGGACTCTGTCTGCATGGCAGGCCAGGCCTCGGCCACTTGTCACAGGCAACGACTGGACGCAGAAGTGATGACAAAGGTTCCGGGAGCCACAGCTTGGACAGGAGACCGCTCTAATTTTCACTTTTTATTTTATCTTATTTATTTTGGGTAGAGACCAATTGAGAGGGAAGAGGGAGATAGAGAGACACCTGCAGCCCTGCTTTGTTGTTCTGGAAGCTTCTCCCCCCAGGCCTTGAACCGGGGACCTTGATAACGTGTGCCCTATCCACTGCACCACCATATGACCTTTCTAACAGATTGTGCGGAGACTGAGTGCAGCCACCTGTGAGGTTCAAATGCCACCCTGCAGCCCCTGCCTCAAATGCAGAGCCGGAGACCCAGTAGAAGCTGGGTGCGGAGGCCAGGACAGGACCCAGCACCTCCAGAGTGGGGGCTCGCCTCGGGGGACAAAGAGCAGAGGACAGCAGGCCACCCAGCGAGAGTTCACATGAGGTTGGGGCCAGGGACGAAGGGCCCACTGGACCCATCCCGGAGAGAGGCCTACAAGCAGTAGGGCACAGTGTGGGGGTGCTTAGGCTGTCGATGGCTGGAGACCTGGGCAGGGGACAGCCTGAGTGCACCCCGAAAGCTGGTGTGTGGGTGCCTGTCAAGCCAGAGGAGAAACAGCGGAGAGGAGTTCCCCACTCAACTCCACGTGGAAGAGTGCTTTGCCGTGTGTGAGCCCGGGCCCCGCCACACTGAAGGGAGCTTTGGTACTGTGGTCTCTCTCTCTCCCTTCTCTCTGTCTCTTTTTTTTTTTTTTAAAGTATTATCTTTATTTATTTATTGGATAGAGACAAGCAGAAATCAAGAGGGAAGAGGAGACAGGAAGAGGGAGAGACCCCTGCAGCCCTGCTTCACCACTCGCAAAGCTTTCCCCCTGCAGGTGGGGACAGGGAGCTCAAACCTGCATCCTTGCACTTTGTAACATGTGCGCTCACCAGGTGTGCCACCACCTGGCCCCTCAGCTCTCTGTCTCTATCGAAGAAAAAAGGAGGGAGGGAGGAGGAGGGCCGGCCATGCCCCACTATGCCCAGGCCTCTACAATGAACAGGAGCGACGGGAACAAAGTGGGTTTTTCTGACAGCCCGCTAGTACATCCACCTGAGATGCTGTAAGAGGCGGGGAAGTCATGATACACAGCTGGGGAGCCCAACCGGAAGAGCACTGCATTTGCCTTCCTCCATTCTCAGGTTCAATCCCAGCACCACCACGTTAGCAGAGTGGCACTCTGAGTTATCTCACACGAATCTCTCTCTCTCATAATAAATAAGTAAAACTTGAAAAACAGATTGGTGGGGGGCAGGGGGCCAGGCAGTAGCACATTGGCTCAAGGACCTGCACAAGGATCCTGGTTCGAGCCTCCGGCTCTCCACTTGCGGGGGTCGCTTCACAATCGGTGAAGCAGGTCTGCAGGTGTCTACCTTTCTCTCACCCTCTCTAACTTGCCCTCCTCTCTCGATTTCTTTCTGTCTTCTCCAACAACAGCAGTAACAGAAACAACAACAGTGGGAAAAAGATGGCCACCAGGAGCAGTGGATTCATAGTGCAGGCACCAAGCCCCAGCGATAACCCTGGAGGGAAAGCACATATCACTGTGTGCAAGGACCCAGGTTCGAGCCCTCGACTCCCTACCTACAAGGGACACACGTCACAAGCCGTGAAGCAGGTTTGCAGGTGTCTAGCTTTCTCTCTCCCTCTCCATTTTCCCACCACTCTCAATTTCTCTGTCCTATCAAAGGAAAAAAAAAATGGCCATCAGGAACAGTGGCCTCATTTGCAGGCACTGAGCCCCAACGAAAAGGGAGAGGGAGGAGGAACACAGCCTGTTTTGCCAAGTCTGTACTTGTGACTCAAAGAAGAGGTAAGCCCAGGTGGGGGGAAGTGACCCAGGAAGGCTTCCAGGCGGAGGCAACCTGCTCACAGAGTCACAGCTGCCCAGAGATTTGCAATGTTTTGGGTTTGGTGAATGCTGGCAGTGCTTGAAGTCAGTGGTGACAGACCAGGCATTTCCAGTCCCTGAGAGGACTCTGTCGCCCTGGAAACCATGTGGCATAGGGGACCCAATCTGTGCTCCTCCCCTCATGAGGGCCCACCATCCTGACATCTTATAGGGGCACCTGGGAGCCTGGGCCCTGTCCTCAATCAGATTCAGGACAGGTGACACCCCCACAAACACACACATACTCTCTCACACACACACTCACTCACACAGTCACATACACACACATACACACTCCTACACACTTACATTTATACATATGTTCTCACACATACACAGTCACACACACACATACTTAGCCACACACGCACACCTGATGAAACCCTTCCCACCTTTCTCCTCTGACACCCCTCTCCCCACCCACCCAGCCTGGGCCATCCCAAATCCACAGCCAGTTGGGAGTCCCACACCCACTCAGGCCACGAGACACACACACCCCGGGGCTCTGAGGCTTCAACACTGGGAGGCTGGTGACCCCTCCCCATCAGAGCTCCTTGTCCCTCTGAAGCTGTCCCCCCACAACCCCCTGGACCTCTCCAGGCTCCATGCTCTCCAGTCAAGCTGTGGGGCTGAGGCCCTGTGAGAGACCCAGCCAGAGTCTGGAGGGCCACGGTGTGCTGACAGCTGGGCCCGGCTGCCTCATTCGGAGACAGAGGCTGGGCTGCCCCAGCTGAGTCACTTGCGGGCCCAGGGCCAGCTCTGCAGATTCAGGGCGGTCACCACACGGGCGAGTGGGGGCCCTGTCAGAGCCCGGGGTGGGGGTGTCCTGGAGCTGTCCCCCCCCCATCAATTCCCAAGCCCTGCATCCAAATCCAGAAGATTCCAGCTTCTGAAGATGCTCAGACCAGACCATCCAAAGAGGCTCAGGGGACCGGGGTGTAGCTCACCCAGCAGAGTGCATGCCTTACTTTGTGCAAAGCCCCAGAATTAAACCTCAGTGTTGAAAACAGGACTAGAAAGCTGGATTAGGGAAGAGAGTAGCTCCCCAATATGGAGAAAGTGTATAAATACCATTACCTGCAAACCCCCAATTTTTCCCTTTTTAAAAAAGGGGGGCAGCTGGTGGCGTATCTGGCTGAGCGCATGTATTACAATGCTCAAGGACCTGGCTTCAAGCCCCTGGTCCCCACCTGCATGGGGAAAGCTTTACCTTACAACGGTCCTTGCGCTTTGTGCCACGTGTGCTTAACCCTCTGCGCTACTGCCTGACTCCCGGAAAACTTTACAAGTGGTGAAAGCAGGGCTGCAGGTATCTCTCTGTCTCTCTCCCTCTCTATCACCCCCTTCCCTCTTTATTTCTGCCTGTCACTATCCAATAAAGACTTTAAAAAATTGGGGGGGGGGTCAGGCAGTAGCTCTGGCCTATTATATATTTATGTTTATATTTTGTTTTTGAGAGATGCAGAGAGAGAGACAGAACAGCAGAGCCCTGCTCAGCTCTGGATTACAGTGGTGCTGGGAATTGAATTTGGGACTTTGGGGCCTCAGGCATAAGAGTCTGTTTACATAACCATTATGCTGTCTCCCCTGCCCTCCTGACTGACTCTGACTCACCCCACAGAGTCCATTAATTTCTTCAGCAAGTGTTTATTGAGCAATAAATGGTGATGTGCTGGGGCTGGCCAAGGCTGCTTTACCACATGTGGAGCTTCCCCCATCTTGCAGGTAGGGAGCGTGGGCTTGGACCCAGGTCCCTGCACATGGCAACCTGGCCCTTCATTCTGGTCCTGTTAACAGGTTGGCTCTGGAATGTGAGATGAGGGAACAGGAGAGCTTCAGGATTTTGGCCTGAAAAGTTGTCCCGAGGCATTAAGGTAGAGAAGGTTCCTGGACAGGATAAAGAACTCATCTTCTCTTTCTTTACTGTTGGAGTGATTTCTGGTTGAGCACAGCCATTAAGTTCACCCCTTTAAATGTTCTATTCCTGGCCACCTCATGAGAGCACATGCAGGGGGGAAGCCTCATGAGTGATGGAGCAGTGCTGTGCTGTCTCTCCTTCTCTCTCTCTGTCTCTCTTTCTCTCCACCCTTTATCTCTCACGCTCTATTTTTAAAAAAGCAACCCGGATGTGGCACAATGGATAAAGTGTTGGGTTCTCAGGCACAAGGTTTTAAATTCAATCCCTGGCAATGTATAAACCAGAATAATGCCTGGTTGTCTCTCTCATTAGTAAATAAATAAAATCTCATTAAAAAAATGAAAGGAAGGGGGAGCCAGGCGGTGGTGTACCTGGTTAAGCGCATATACTACAGTGCACAAGGGCTCAGGTTTGTAAAGTTTTCTTCTGGCCCCTTCTCGGCACCCCAACTCTAGGGTTGCACAGCACGGGTGCTACCGCTTTAAGGGCGGCGGGCGCCGGGCCGAGCTCTGATTGGTGGTTCATTCTAAGGGGTGAGGTCACCGGCAGCCAATGGCAGTGCAGCACCTCCCGCTGCACCTGCTCGGGGAGCCGCAGAGGAGGCGGTGGGAAGCTCGCAGGTAGGGCGCCCCCTCCCCCTATATCACAAACCAGGAGTGGGGGCGCCCCGTGTTTCCGCCCATGGCCCCCATCAGGGCTCCCCCTGCCCTTGTCCCCGCCCAGGAGGGACCCCTACCCCATGTCCCCACCCAGTGGGGACTCCTCCCCGCTTCTGGTGTTCCAGCCAGGGTGTCCCCGCCCAGGGTGGGGCGTTCCCCCCTCCCGACACCCCAAACCCGGGGAGCCTGCACCCTGGGCGCCCGGGGCTCCGGCCCTGCCCCTCCCCGTCTGGGCGAGGAGCTGAAGGACCCCGGGCGGAGCACAGGTGCGCCCCCACCCCCTCACCTCGCAGCCGGGTGGGGTGCACCCCCCCGCAGGGACGTGGGGCCTCCCTCCTTCCCGGGGCGTTCAGGCCTCTCCCCAGGGCCCGAGGGCGTAGGGCCGGGTGTAGGCTTGGGCCGTAGGGCCTTCCGGGTGCCGAGGGGCGGCAGGTCCCCGGGGATGGAGCAGCCCCCTCCTCAGCTCTTGCCAAACACCCATGACTCCAACCAGGGGCTTCACAGCTACAGGCCGGCTCTCAGACCCAGACAGACAGACCCACACCCAGGCCTCCCTCAGTGCCACGGGGGCTAGGGATTCGAACCTGGGTCATAGGCAAGGCAAAGCAGGTGCCTTCCCGGCTGAGCTATCTCCCCAGCCCATGGGCCGGAAGACCTGACTTCGTGGATCTGGCTGCTGGTTTCTGGCTGGGGGCTGAAGGTCCCCCGTTCTCATCACTTATTTCAAGACCTAAGCAAACACGTGGAGGCAGGGAAGCCACCAGTTGGGGGGGGCTGTACTGTACCCCAAAGGAGCCTTGAGGTCCACGTGGGTGCAGGATGTGTGGGCAGGGGGAGAAGGTGCAGGTTAAATGTGCCGGGAGACTAGGCCCACTGTATCAAAGCTAAAAATAAAGAAATAAAAATAAATAAATAAAGACTTGGGGGCTGGGTGGTGGCGCACCAAGTTGAGCGCTCACATTACAGTGTGCAACGACCCAGGTTCGGGCCCCTGGTCCCCACCTGCAGGGGGAAGCTTCACAGGCGGTGGAGGAGAACCGGAAGGGGAAAGATGGGGCGTCCTGTGAGCCTTGGGGTCGGGGTCCCCCCACCCACTGTGAGGGCAGCTCAGCTCGGGGTCACAGCTGTCCAGCCCCGGCCGGTTAGGTGCTGGGGAAATCCTGGCTGCAGTGAACCTGAATCAGCAGAGCCCCGATATTCTGCTAGTGCCCCCTCCCCGAGGAGCCCTGAGTCCCCGCGCTCGGGGTGGGGGGTGCGGGGTGCAGGGGGTCCCCCTCACTCGGTGTCCGCCGACCGCAGCCATGAGCCTGGTGGCCTGGCAGAGCGCCCCCCGCCCCGGCCCGGGCCCGGAGCCTGAGCCCTGCTGGCGGGTGCGGCCCCAGGCCCGCCGCTACCTGGAGCAGCTCCGCGCCCGCCTGGCGCCCGGCCCCGCAGGCCCCGCAGGCCCCGCCCCGGCCGACTACCTGGTGGAGGCGGCCGCCCACCTGCGCCTGGCGCTGGAACGCGACGCGGGCGAGGACTACGAGGCCGCCTTTAACCACTACCAGAACAGCGTGGACGTGCTGCTGCGCGGCGTGCACGGTGAGACCGGCGGGCTGTGGGCTGTCCGGCAGTCTGTCTGTCCATCCCCGGCTGGGCCCAGGCCCCTCTGCCTGCAGCGAGCAGAGTAAAAGAACCTGTTATATCTGTTGCTCGCTATGTATTCTCCCACCTTAAGTAGAGACTGATAACGTTTTCTTTCTTTCTTGGTTTTTGTTTCGTTTTGTTTTTCTTTTTATCAGAGCCCTGGTCTGCTCTGGCTCATAGCGGTGCTGGGGATTGAATTTACGACCTCAGAGCCTCAGGCAGGAGAGCCTTTTTCTGTATCACCATTATGCCATCGCCACAGCTACCACCCTTCTTCCTCCTCTCCCTCCTCCTCCTCTTCTTCCTTATTTATTCATTATTGATTTATTTTGCCACCCAGGCTCAGTGCCTGCTGAACAAATCCACTGCTTCCAGTGGCCACTTTCCCTCCCCCCTTCCTTTTTTTGATAAGACAGAGAGAAATTGAGAGAGAAGGGGAGAGACAGAGACGGAGAGAGACACCTGCAGCCCTGCTTCACTGCTCACGAGCTTCACGAAGCTTCCTTCCTGTGGGAAGGGACCAGGAACTTGGAACTCTGATCTTTGTGTAGGGTTCTCCTCATCGTTAAAAAAAACTTATTGGGAGCCGGGTAGTAGTGCAGCGGGTTAAGCGCACATGGTGCAAAGCGCAAGGATCGGCTAAGGATCCCGGTTCGAGGCAAGGCTCCCCACCTGCAGGGGAGTCCCTTCACAGGCAGTGAAGCAGGTCTGCAGGTGTCTTTCTCTCCCCCTCTCTGCCTCCCCCCCTCCATTTCTCTGTCCTATCTAACAACGACGACATCAATAACAACAGCAATAATAACTACAACAATTAAAAAAACAAGGGCAACAAAAGGGAATAAAATAAATATAATAAATATAATAAATTAAATTATTTAAGGTTTCACTATTATTATTATTATTTTATCACTGGATAGGACAGAGAGAAATTGAGAGGGGAGGGGAGAGAGAAAGACAGACACCTGCAGACCTGCTTCACTACTTGTGAAGCAACGCCCTGCAGGTGGGGAGCTGGGGGCTCGAGCCGGGATCCTTGCGCTGGTCCTTGCGCTTTGTACTGTGTGCACTTAACCCAGTGCACTACCACCTGGCTCCGGCTCCCAGGGAATGTTTTAGATGCTGAGACTCTGGTCTGAGCCCTGGGCTCTGGGAATGTGAGTTTGTGCCCCTGAAAAAACCCAGGAGACCTGGAGGGGAGGGGGGCATATTTGGGGCAGTGGGAGGAGGGCATTTCAGCCTGCAGGATGAGCAAATTCCTGGGCCTGCTGGAGACCCCTGGTGCCCTGTAGGCCAGGTCTCCTGCCCTCCTGCCCTGGGCGTGCGTCTGAGCAGTGGATTCCCTTGTCCTGGAATCTCCATCCCTCCTCTGGCCTCTTCCACCAACTGTGCTCACTGGAGTACTATTCACTCCAGGAATGGGGCCTGGAGATCCCTGCCCGGGGGCTTTCCCCGGTGCTACGGTGGCCCTCGAGGTGGTGGGTGCCAGCTGCCAGGTGCAGTAGGGTGGGGAACCAGAGCTCCCTTGAGGCTGTCTCCCACCTCGGGGCTCAGGAATACACGGTCCCCATTCCTTCCACAGTTGACCCCAACAAGGAGCGGTGTGAAGCCGTCAAGCTGAAAATATCCAAGTACCTGCGGCGGGCTGAGGAGATCTTCACCTACCACCTGGACGAGGGCTCCGGCACAGTGAGGGCCTAGCCCAGGGATGTGGGGGGGGAGGGCGAGGCCAAACCCCACACCTCCTGGGGGCAGGCACCTGGCAGGCACCTCTCACCTTCCTTTCAGACTCTCTGAAGCATTTCTGTCCAGGCTCACACCTGCAGAGTACAGGCGCACACACACACACACACACACACACACACATCTGTTTGTGTGGAAGGGACACACTGTCGACACCAATATCCCCGTGTGTGTGAACACGCACAGCTCTGCACACACTGCTACGTGAACACACACACACACACTTGCACACGTGCCCCCTGTTTCCTCACCAGCAGGCGCTCAGAGTTTATGTCACTCCCAGGCCCCATGCTCGTGGCTTCCTGGGACCACTGAGCTGCTCCCCCCACAGGGCCTCAGCAGCCTACGGCTCCGGCCCATCCGCACACTGAGCTCGGCCCTGGAGCAGCTGAGGAGCTGCCGAGTGATCGGGGTCCTTGGGAAGGTGAGTATAGGAGGGCCAGGTGGGAGGGAGGTCCCAGGTGGTAGGCGTGTATCTGAGTCCCAGCACAGCAGCAGGCCCCTCTGCTCTGCCCTGCAGCCCCACCTGCCAGGCGGGCACCCAGGAGAGCTGTGCTGGGATTAGGGCACACCCTCCCTCAGGCACACCATGCCTGCTTGCGCCCATGTCCTGCGCCCACAGGCCCCCTGTACCCCGGCATCCCTGGCTGCAGTTTCCCACTGAGCATGTCCAAAGCTTCCATGGGGGGAGGTGCAGAGGTAGCCCTGCACGGCACTCAGACACCCAGCTTCCAGCACTGAGCTGACTGGAGATGACTGACACCTCATTTGCTACAGGAGCAGTGGGGTGGGGCAACACTGAGTCAGCTGCGTTGCTCTGGTTTCCGGCTGATGTTGGCGCTCACGGCCCGGGGCTGGAAGGGGGAGGCGCAGGACAGGGCTCCCCAAAGTGCTCACCCTGGACTTGCGTGCGCAAAGCCTCCTCTGATGGGCTGTGTTCTGGGTCCTCTGCTTATGGAAGGTAGGGATGAAAGCCCAAGTCCTCTGCTTCCTCCTCCTCCTTCTCCTCCTCCTCCTTCTCCTCTTCCTCCTTCTCTTTCTCCTTCTCTTCCTCCTCCTTTTCCTTTTCCTCCTCTTCTTCTTTCTTCTCCTCCTCATTTTATTTATTTATTTTTGACACCACGGTTATCCCTGAGACTAATGTCAACACTACAAATCCATTTTCCCGTTTCATTTGATAGGACAGAGAGAAATTGAAAGGAGAGGGGGGATAGATACCTAGATAGATAGATATACAGATGAACAGACAGAGAGACCTACAGACCTATTCACTGTTCATGAAGTTTCTTCCCTGCAGGTGGGGACCAGGGTCTTGAACCTGGGTCCTTGGGCATGGTGATGTGTGTACTTGACTGGATGTGCCACTGCCAGACCCCTAGCCCAGCTCTCCTGACCTTGGCTGACACTTCTTTCACTCCAGCTGAGATCCTGTCCCCTTGCTGTGCGTCCTCATGCCACGAACGCCAACTTCCCCATCTGGAGAGGGGCCAGGTCCCTGCACTGCTCCGCCCTGGTTTATGGTGATACAGGAATTGGACTTGAGTCTCTTTGCATAGCCATTATGCTATCTCCCTACCCCTTTTGAAAGAACAAGTTTACGTGCTTCTCCAAAGCATTAGCTGTTCCCTTGTCCCAAGGACCCTAGGCTTATCATTATTATATTTTCAAAAAGATTTAGTTCCTTACCTGTGGGAGAGAGTTTCCCTTACAACAGAGAGAAACCGGAGCCCGGCCCCAGAGCCTGCTGTTCAGGGACTTGAAACGGGAGCCTCAGCCTGCAAGCCTGGCACTGCTGGTTAAGTCATTTCTCCAACCTTTCTGGGGCTCACAAAAAAAAAAAAAAAAAAAAACGGAAAATCTTTCCTTTTTTTTTTTATCAGTGATTTCATATTGATTTGCAAAATTGTGAGATAACAGGTTTATCATTCCACACCTTTCCCACCATCAGTTCTGTGTCCCTATTTGGCTTTGCAGTCACATCAGTTGGTCGCAAGGGTAATGTCAAGACAGCTCACCTGGACAGTGCACTGCGTTGCCGTGTGCCTGACCTGGGTTCAAGCCCGGCCCCCACTGCATTGGGGGAAACTTCAGAGTTGTGGTTCTCTGTCTCTCTGTCTCTCTCTGCCTCCAGGGTTATCACTGGGGCTCTGTGCAGGTACTACAAATCCAGTGTTCCTGGTGGCCATTTTCCCCATTTTATTGGATTAGGACAGAGAGAAATTGAGAGAGGAGGGGGAGATGGAAAGGGAGAGAGAGGGGAGTCGGGCTGTAGTTCAGCGGGCTAAGCGCAGGTGGCGCAAAGCACAAGGACTGGCATAAGGATCCCGGTTCGAACCCCGGCTCCCCACCTGCAGGGGAGTCGCTTCACAGGCGGTGAAGCAGGTCTGCAGGTATCTATCTTTCTCTCTTCCTCTCTGTCTTCCCCTCCCTCTCTCCATTTCTCTCTGTCCTATCCAACAACGACAACAACAATAATAACTACAACAATAAAACAACAAGGGCAACAAAAGGGAATAAAAAAATAAATTTTAAAAAAAGATTTAAAAAAAAAGGGAGAAAGACACCCTCGGACTTGCTTGTGACGCTTCCTCTGTGCAGGTGGGGAGCCAGGGGCTCGAACCGAGATCCTTGTGAGGGTCCTTGTGCTTAGTACTATGTGTGCTTAACTGGGTGCACCAACGCCCAACCCTTCCCCCCATACAGTTTAAAAATGAATATATAAAACAGGAACTGTCTCCTGGGCCCAGTCTCCCTGATTCCCACCTTCCCTGCTGGACTTTCGATTTGACTCTGCAAGGCCTGAGCCCTCGCCCAGGGCTGGTGATGGGAAACCCCGCTTGGCAAGGGGCAGTGGGGAATTATCCGGGTGTCTGCACTTGTGGGAAACGAGTCTCCCAGATGACCCACATTTTCTCCTTGCTTGTCCAAGCCTTGCGCAAGTGTGGTCCTGGCTGCAGGCCGGCTGTGTGCAGTGCGCCCTCTGGTGGCCTCAAGGGCGCTTGCAGGAGGTGCCTGCAGGCCGGCTGTGTGCAGAGCGCCCTCTGGTGGCCTCAAGGGAGCTTGCAGGGGGTGCCTGCAGGCCGGCTGTGTGCAGAGCGCCCTCTAGTGGCCTCAAGGGCGCTTGTGGGAGGTGCCTGCAGGCCAGCGTGGACAGAGCGCCCTCTGGTGGCTTCAGGGGCGCCTGCAGGAGGAGGCCTGGTGGGGAAGCCCAGGCCCCGGCTTGGTGAGCTGCACCCGGCGGTGTGTCGGCGGTGTGTCGGCGGTGTGCCCACCATCACAGCTGAGTCCAGGCTCCGCGCTGGCCCCAGCACCCCTCCGCAGGAGCCCCCACAGCCTTTCTAAACTCCAGTGCCCTCCGCAGTAGGACAGGTCAGTGCACAGTGTCACTTCAGCGAGAATGGTTTGCCAGCCACTCGGGTGTGGCTGGAATAAAAGACTGAAATAGGGAGTCGGGCTGTAGCGCAGCGGGTTAAGCGCAGGTGGCGCAAAGCACAAGGACCCGAGAAAGGATCCCGGTTCGAGCCCCCGGCTCCCCACCTGCAAGGGAGTCGCTTCACAGGCGGTGAAGCAGGTCTGCAGGTATCTGTCTTTTCTCTCCCCCTCTCTGTCTTCCCCTCCTCTCTCCATTTCTCTCTGTCCTATCCAACAACAATAATACTAACAACAAATAATAACAAGGGCAACAAAAGGAAAAAAAACGGCCTCCAGGAGCAGTGGATTCATAGTGCAGATGAGCCCCAGTAATAACCCTGGAGGCAAAAAAAAAATTCACAATTGCCAAGTGGTGGCCTGTTGAGTGCACATGTCACCATGCACAAGGCCCTGGGTTCAAGTCCCTGGCCCCCACCTGCAGCAGGGAAGCTTCAGGAGTGTTGGAGCAGTGCTGTAGGTGTCTCTCTCTCTCTCCCCTTCCCTACTCATCTCTGTCTCTATCAGAAATAAAAGATTTAATATTATATATAACAAAATAATATATGCATGTTACATATAATTCATATATGATATGCAACACATGCATTTTGTATATAAGTTTATTCATAGATGTTATTAATTTAATAATTTTATATATTATGTGTTGTTTCTATTATTATATTTATATAAAAGATATAACAGCATATATCAGCCATAACTTATGTGTAGAGAAATACTCTAGTGATGAAGGAAGGCGTGTCTGCCCTAGACTGGCAGTGATGGCCATGTGTGTGCTGTGGGTGTGAGAGGCCAACCGCCTCTGAGCATCGATAGTGAGCCCAGGGGCTGTTCTCATGGCTCCCCCAGCCCTGTCACAGGGAGACGCCTGGGAGCAAAAGCTGGACCAGGGAGAGCGGACCCTCACCTGCACCTCTGGGCCTCACAGGTGCAGCTGGTCCGGGACCCAGACAGCGGAGGGACCTTCGTGGTGAAGGCAGGTGCACCCACTTCCTGCCCCCCACCTCCCTGCAGAGCCCTGAAACCCCACAGTTGCCTGTGTGTCCTGCACATACCCAGATGGACAGATAGCCGCACACGTGCATCTGATCCTGGAGGGCGGAGGCCTGCTCTCCCTGGTGGGAGTAGGGGTGCTGGGGGTGGCTGCTCCTCAGCCTAGGCCCCCCCACCTCGGCTGAGCGTCTCCCCACCCCAGAGCCTCCCGCGGAGCCCTGAGGCCAGCCGAGAGCGCCTGACCATCATCCCCCGCGGTGTCCCCTACATGACCAAGCTGCTGCGCTACTTCGTGAGTGAGGACTCCATCTTCCTGCACCTGGAGCACGTGCCAGGTGGGATGCCAGCCCGCCCTGGGTCCTGGGCACCAGCCCCTCCCCCCGGGGCCCTGGGTGCCATCCTCCCCCCATAGGCCTCAGGGGACAGGAACCGGCTCCTGCGACTCCGGGCTCTCCTGTCCCAGTGAGGTCGCCAGCCTCACTCGCTCCTTTGTGAAAAGAAATGGCCTGTCCGCCACGTGCTGGGCTTGAGCAAGGCCACCCCAGACCGCGGGCTCACAGTGACCGCGTGTCCGAGTGAAGTGCCTGTGTTGGGTTGGATCCTTTGGGTGAATCGGGTCAAGGAGGGAACCTTCCAGAAGGAGGGAGGAGGGAGAGGCGGCAGAGGGTCCTGCCCAAGAGGAGGGGACCTTCCGGAAGGAGGGACATTGGGGTCCTGTCCAGGGCAGCCACCCACTGCCCATCCTCCTGTCCATCCTCCCCCTGCCCGTCATCTGTCTGTCCTCCTCTGCCCCCCTGTCTGTCCTCTGTCCGTCCACCAAGGAGGCCCGCTCTGGTCCCGCCTGTGCCCCCCACGCCCTGGGCTCAGACGTCACCTGGAGGAGCTGAAGGCCCCTCAGCGCCCAGCCGCCCCGTTGACTCCCCGGCCCCCCGCCTGGCCCGGCCTGGCCCCCAGGGGCCCCCCCGCAGCCCCCCGCCCCTCCTGGGGTCCACCGTGGGTGCGGGCGGGCGCAGGCCGGGTGCTGGGGGCTCGGGCGCCGGCGGAGGAGCAGGTGCGGTTGTGGGCGGCCCAGGTGCTGCTGGCCCTGGCGGGGCTGCACGAGCAGGGGCTGCTGTGCCGGGACCTGAACCCGCGGAACCTGCTGCTGGACCAGGCCGGTAGGTGGGGGTGGCTGCGTGCAGGGTGCAGGTGGCGGCGGGGGGGCTGGGTCGGCTCTCCAGAGGGCCCCTGCGGAGGGGAGGGGCGGGAGGGGAGGGGACATTCTAGGAGGCGACCACCCTGCTCTCCCCACGGATGAAGGCCAGCTCCGGCTCACCTTCTTCAGCCAGTGGGCAGAGGTGGAACCGCAGTGCTGCCGGGAGGCTGCCGACAAGCTCTACTGTGCCCCAGGCAAGTGGGGGCTGGGACCCGGCCTGTGTGGGTCAGCCTGGGAGTGAGGTGGGGTCCTGGTGGGGGGGTCCCGGGTGAGAGGGAGGCGGGGTCCCAGGTGGCGCAGGTGCGGCCAGGTGAGGCTGGTCCCCGTCCCCAGAGGTTGGCGGCATCACGGAGCTGACGGAGGCCTGTGACTGGTGGAGCTTTGGGTCTCTGCTGTATGAGCTGCTGACCGGAACGGTGAGGCCCCAGGGGGAGGCGCGGCCATCGCTCACTGCTTGAGTGTGAGTGCTGTGGGCTGGGATCGGTCCACCCAGCCAGTGTCGGGGGCTCATCGCTGACTGATGTCCATTGCCAACTCCAACCCGCCCCACCCAGAGGGACACGGGGAGCCCCCCAACTCGGGCTGATTAGCACAGGCAGGAGGGACAGAGGCCTTAGGACCCCGAGCCCAGCCAGGATGGTCAGCGGGAGGCCTGGGCCCCGGTGTGGACACAGGCGGACTCTGACACTGACCTTCCCCAGAAGTCCACTGGCCTCGCCTGCCGGGATGTCACGCTCAGACTGTGACTAGGGCGTCCTCGGCCCACACAGCTGCCCTTCCAGCCCCTCTCAGCCCAGAGCCTAAGTGCCCTTCTATCACTTAAATAAAGTTTATTTATTTCATTTCATTTTTTTCCTCCAGGGTTATCGCTGGGGCTCGGTGCCTTCACTATGAATCCACTGCTCCTGGAGGCCGTGTTTTCTATTTTATTGCCCTTGTTATTTATCAGTGTTATTGCTGTTGTTGTTGGATAGGACAGAGAGAAATGGAGAGAAGAGGGGGAAACAGAGACGTCGAGAGAAAGATAGTCACCTACAGACCTGCTTTACCGCCTGTGAAGCAACTCTCCTGCAGGTGGAGAGCCGAGGGCACGAACCGGGACCCTTAATGCCGGTCCTTGCGCTTTGCACCATGTGCTCTTAACCCGCTGCTAATGCCCGACTCCTCCCAACACTTTTTAAAGAGACAAAGGCAGGGAGCCAGGTGGTGGCACACCAGGTTAAGTGCACATAGTACAAAGTGCAAGGACCAACTCAAGGATGTGGGTTCAAGCCCCCCCTTCCCCACCTGCAAGGAAGCAGGTCTGTGGGTGTCTCTCTGTCTCTCTCTTCTGTTTCATCCTTCCCTATTTCTCTCTGTCATATCCAATAAAATGAAAGAAAAAAAAAAAAGGCCAGCAGGAGCAGTGGATTCATAGTGCTGGTACCAAGCCTCAAGGATAACCCTGAAGGCAAAAAACAAACAAAAACCATAAAGGCAGAGAGAGAGAGAGAGAGAGAGAGAGAGAGAGAGAGGGAGCCCACAGCACCAAAGCATCCTTCCATGTGCTGGGGGCTGGACTGGAACCCGAGTCTCACACATGCCGTGTGGTGCACTGCCCAGAGCTCGGTGCTGCTCTTCCTCTTTACCCTCTTGCTCTTGGGGGCTGTTCTCTACCCACTGTCCCCCCCAGCTCAGCACTGCCCCGCTGGCAGGGCAGGCACAGGAAGGGGCAGCAGTGGGCTTGATGCAGACTGGAGTCCAGGGGGTGGGTCCATCCCGGACGCCTGGCCCAAGCCCCTGGGAGCCCGGATGTGGTCCCCCCACCAGGAGGTTCTCTCTCAAGGAGCTTTCCCCTCAACAGCCAGGACTGCCCCCTCTTGGCCCCTCTGCTGCCCTTGGCATCCCCACAGGGCCTCTGTTTCCCAGAGCATCCTCCTCCAGCTTGGTGCCTGCAGCCCTGCTGTGAGGAGAGACCGCGATCTTCCCCAAGAGCTGGGAGGCTCTCTGAGAGGCATCTGTCCTGCCAGCTGGTGGGGGGGGGGGGGCAGGCGGGAGATTCCCCACAGGCCTGGAGGCTGAGGACCCAGCTTCCTCCCTGAGCTCAGTGGGTGAGCTGGGGTAGGGTGGGTGCGTGCTGGTATCCATCTGTCTGGGGTGCCCTCCCAGCCACTTCCCTGACCCCCAGGCCCTGGCCCAGAGCCACCCCTCGGGGATCCAGCCCCACACCCAGCTCCAGCTGCCCAACTGGCTCAGCGGGCCCGCGGCCTCCCTGCTGACTGAGGTGAGTTGCCACAGGAGTCATCAAGGGAGGGGGACGGCCTGGGGGAACACTAGGTGTGGACGGCCTTGGGGCACTGGGGGTGCATGGCCTCTGGGGGTCATCCCAGGCTGAGGGCATCACCCCATGGCCCCTGAGAGCTGCCCCGCCCCTGTCCCGCTCCCCCAGCTGCTGCAGTTTGACCCTGCCCGGCGCCTGGGCGTGGAGAGCCTGCGGTCACATCCCTTCTTCAGCAGCGTCCAGTGGAGTCAGCTGCTGCAAGCGGGGGGCTCTCCTGGGAGCTGAGGACCCCAGGCAACAGACGCCGGCCTCCGGGCACCCTGAAGGGCCTGGGCCACAGGAGGGACTGAGCGCCGCCTACCTGCCTGCCCTCCTCTCCTCCGGCCTGGCGCCCTGGGCAGTTCAGCTCTCGGCCTGGTCACTCAGCTCGGGGTGCCTGCCCCGGGGCCCACAGCTCTTCCATGAGGGGCCGGGTGGGCGGGGACAGGCGAGATGTCTGTGGTGGCCTAGGGTGAGGGAGGGGACACTTCCCTTGTGACCCTGGTCCCAACAGTGTGACTTCAGATGGTGGAGAACAAATGGAGAGGAAATGAAAATGCGGTGGGGTGGGGATGCAGGGCTCTGATGCCGACAGAATGAGGCGCCCACGGGGGGGAAGGGGGCTGAGAGCACAGTCCAAGCTGAAGACCCTAAGGTGTATGTACCCTAACCCACCCACCGGCCGTTTGCGCTGTCCTGAAAAGCCACCTAACTCACTGCCCGTGTGCCCCCATCTGGGGTGAGAGGCCACTAATGGGGGTGACTGCTCCTTTTTTAGCCAGAGTGAGACGTTGCTGGTCCCTGAAGAGCTGGGGGCAAGCTGTCCATGGCCTGGGGACCGCCCTGTCCCCCACGTGCTGGGTGTAGCTGGAGCCCCGGACTGGCCCCCATTCCTTCCTGTCCAGGTGCACCACTAGATGGCAGTGTGACCCCGCTTCACAGGACACAGGATTGACCCTGGCGGGTCCTGCCTTGTGCTGGGGCTCACCCAGAGAGCCACCCCAATAAACCCTACTGCTGCCTACGGTACACTGGGCTCATCCTTGCAGCGACACTGTCCTTGTCGAGGGGGACACGGGGGGGAGCGAGGAGTCTGTGGGGAAGCAGGGCCCGGGCTTGTTAAACAGAAAGGGGAGGGAGGGATGCCCACCCCTCATTCTGGTAGGCGGGTGTGTTCCGCCCACTGCAGCCTAAGCCAGGCTGCCCGGGGCCACTTTTAACCACGGGAACCTCTGGGCCTACCCGCAGTCAACACCACACAGCTGGCACTTGCTGACAGACACCAGCAGCCCTGTTCCACTGCTCACAAAGCCTCCCCCTGCAGGTGGGGGCTGGGGGCCCAAACACAGTTGAGTGACCCCTGCACTGCACAGGGTGCCACCACGCAGCCTTTTGAGCCCGGGTCTTGAACACTGACACCAGCTGTGGGCTTGGTCTTCCTTCTGATAAAATGAGACTACCATCTTTTGTAGGTTTACTAGAGAGACTGAAGCTTCAAGAACTGTGTCTTCGGGTCTCAATTTTTTTTTTAATTTTTTATTTTCCCTTTTGTTGTCCTTGTATTTTATCGTTCTTACTGATGTCGTCATTGTTGGATATGAGAAATGGAGAGAGGAGGGGAAGACAGAGGGGGAGAGACAGACACCTGCAGACCTGCCTCACCGCCTGTTAAATGACTCCCCTGCAGGTGGGGAGCCGGGGGCTCAAACTGGGATCCTTATGCCGGTTGTTGCACTTTGTGCCACCTGTGCTTAACCTGCTTCATTACCACCCGACTCCCCTCAGGTCTCAATTTTTTTTTTTAACATTTATTCCCTTTTGTTGTCCTTGTTTTATTGTTATAGTTATTGATATCATCATTGTTGGGATAGGACAGAGAAATGGAGAGAGGAGTAAAGACAGATAGGGGGAGAGAAAGACAGACACCTGCAGACCTGCTTCACTGCCTGTGAAGCGACTCCCCTACAGGTAGGGAGCCTGGGGCTCGAACTGGGATCCTTACGCCGGTTGTTGTGCTTTGCGCCAGCAGCACTTTACCTGCTGCGCTACCTCAGGTCTTAATTCTAAAATCCTTCTACTTATCTGATGAGATCAGAGCACCCAGAATATGTGGTTTTGGCCTGGGCTCCCACATGCATGTCTTGTACCCTCCTCAGCTTCAAATCCTTGCTTTCCCTGAAGCCAGTGGTGTGTTGTGTGTGAGTGAACTATGAGAACACAACTCATTTCCCCAGGCCACCCCCTCCCTTTTTTTTGTGAGAAAGGGGCGATGATGGTGTCTCAAGGATTGTGCCCTAGTGGGTGAGCTGTCTCCCTGCTCACCCCGTTGTTTCCTAGTCACGGGTGCTCTGCTCTGAGACCCTCTGTCCCCCCCCCCCGCCCCCCGACCTCGAGGTGGCTTGGCTGCAGACCAGTGAGGCTGCCCGCCTGCTGCTCACAGCTGACCTGCCCTCAGTTCTTCTTACTGACCTGGGGCTGCTGGTTTCACATGGGGTCAAGTCAAGTGGCCTGCCACAGGACGATGAAAGGCCACGGGGAGATGCTGAATGCCAAGAACAGAGCCAGAGGCGAGCACAAAGCAGTGACCAAAAGCAGAAATTTGAGATTTGCCCTTTAATTTGCATTTGAAATCAGTCTCTTTAAATACTTTGAAGTTCTGATAGTGAAGTCCTAGCGATGCTGCAGGCGCTCAGTACTGGCTCCCTCCCTCCCGCCCTCACCCCCAGGCCTGGGGTCTTCTCAGGGTGGCAGAGGGGCTGTTGGCTTCCGCGTCAGCAGCCTTAAGCCTGAACGCTCTCGGCTGCGAGGCGACCAGCCCAGCAGCCCTCACCACTGCACTGACCACGCCCGGAGGGACTCCCACGGCTCAACACCAGGGCAGTCCACCTTGTCATCTCCCCACGGTGGATGAGCTTGTGGGGCTGGCTGCCACCACAGGCCACTGTCCCCCAGCCCGGGTGCTGCAGGGGGAAGGAGAGCCGAGGCCTCAGCCTGAGAGCCACAGTGCAGGAAGGACGGGACTGCCTCCTCAGTCTCGCGTGCTTCTCCCAGTGGGGTCTTAAGAGCTCAGCCCGCTGACCCAGTGCACTGGAGGCCGCCAGGCCCCTCTGCCCTCACGTGCCGGAGTCTGCTGAGCGAGGACGCCGTGCGACAATGGTCCTAGCGGCCTGGAAGCTGTGTGACTGCCCAAACCGTGTTACTGGTTTGAGCATGATGGCAGGTCTGGGTTTCTGCTATTAACAAAAATATGGTGGGATGGGGGGTCTGCCCCGAGTCTCCCTGCCTGTGCTTCCTGGAAGAGGTAGAAGAGGCATCTTGAAGTCGACGACAGCTGAGGGTTGAAGGTACCGCTTTAGTAACTAAACGACGACCCTGGGCCTGGGGTCTGGCCCTCCACACAAGTCCAAACGCACAGCCAGGGCAGAGGCAGCTCTGAGCCTGTGGGCACAGCACCCTCCTAGGTGTCTACTTTCACAGGACACACACTGAAATCACATGGTCCCTGGCGGCTTCTCTATGGTGCTGGCACAAGGGAGAGGCGAAGCCATCTCTGCTGAGGGCTGTGGTGGGAGGGGGAGGAGGAGGATGGGTGAGCGCCCATGAGGCTCTCTCCCCCCCTCGGGGCCAAGCAGGCCGTCGAGTGTTCGAGAAGGGTGCAGAGCGGGAGAGAGCCTGGCAGAACATCGAGGACCTGCGGATGCTGGTTACATAGCGCCCCGGTTCCTCGCCTGAGGCCAACAGCAAGTGCCTGTCGCCAGGTGAGCTGGGGACAGTGAGGGGACAGGGAGGAGACTGGTTTTCAGTTCCTGCATGGCTGATGGTAGGGCATGTGGCTTCCTCCTAAAGGTCCAGCAGGAGAACTCGGGGATCCTCCACCGCTGCCTTGATCTTGCGCAGAAAAGTCACTGCCTCTCTGCCGTCAATCAGCCGATGGTCGTACGTCAGAGCCACGTACATCATGGGCCGCACCTCCACCTGGAGAGGAGAGGCCACACATCCGTCCAGAGCGGCAGAGAAAACCTGGTCCATGGGGAAGAGCCCAGCCCCCAAGTCTCCCCACGGTCAGTGCTCACGGCTGGTGAATCCTGTCAGACTTACCTGCACGCAAACGGCCCCACTCAGACAATCTTAGTCAGCAGGGGCCTCCTGAATTCACAGCTGCCTTTCTGAGAATTATGCTCACTCCTGTAATTTGTCGGTTTGAAAAAAGCTTCCCCTAGGGGGCTGGGTGGTAGTGCAGCAGGTTAAGCGTACATGGTGCAAAGCGCAAGACCAGCCTAAGGATCCCGGTTGGAGCCCCTGGCTCCCTACCTGCAGGGGGGGTCACTTCACAGGCGGTGAAGCAGGTCTGCAGGTTTATCTTTCTCTCCTCCTCTCTGTCTTCCCCATCTCTCTACATTTCTCTGTCCTATACAACAACAACTATAACAATGGCAACAACAAGGACAACAAAATGGGAAAAATAGCCTCCAGGCGCAGTGGATTCATAGTGTAGGCACCAAGTGCCAGCGATAACCCTGGAAGCAAAAAAAAAAAAACTTTCCCTTTAGTTCTAGTTGCCTGGGGTTTCTTAGCATTATAATTTTTTTTTTTTTTGACCAGAGCACACTGTCCAGCTCTGGCTTATGGTGACACAGGGGACTGAACCTGGGACTTTGGAGCACCAGGCATAACAGTCTCTTTGCAGAACCATTATGCTGTCTACCCTAGCCCCTTAGCATTATAATTTTAAAAAGAAAAGCATCTTTTAAACCTGCAGTCCAGACTCCCTGAAACTGTATGCACAGTTGGATGTCTGAGCACTTTTAGGGGAAAACTAGAATTGACACATTCGTGAAGGAGTTACTGACACCCAAAAAGACTCTTAAGAAGATGTTGCAGGGAGTCAAGTAGTAGCGCAGCAGGTTAAGCGCAGGTGGCGCGAAGGCCCCCGGCTCCCCACCTGCAGGGGAGTCACTTCATAGGTGGTGAGGCAGGTCTGCAGGTGTCTGTCTTTCTCTCCCCGTCTTCCCCTCCTCTCTCCATTTCTCTGCCCTATCCAACAACAATGACATCAATAACAACAACTACAACAACAAAACAAGGGCAACAAAAGGGAATAAAGTTTTAAAAAAAGGTGTTTCAGAAGGCGTTTCCCTGATGACATCTGAGCAGATTCCCCAGGCCCTGGTCGTGCACCTCAGCAGCTCACGGCATGTCTGTGGTGTCTCCCACTGTTCCCAGTCCCTGCAGCTTGTTGCGCGAAGCCTGCTGACGGGCCCCAGGTTAAGGAGCTCTGGCCTCTAGAGCCCTGAGGTTCTCAAACTAACGTACGTGAGACCCTCTGCGCTTAATGCTTCAGTGAGGTCTGGCATGGGGGTTCAAGAATGTGCCTGCCAATTGTGAGAAGCAGTGCTTCCGGCTATTAACTAGAGCCGGGAGATGGAGCGGAGAGTGACCTCGGAGTGAGCCTGTGTGGTCAGCGCCTGACTACTGGATCTGACACAGCAGTGACGACACCTACCTTGCCCCCCACGGCCACCGGCCGATCGAAGATGCCGTGCATGCCCAGGATGGCAGACTGGGGGGGGTTGATGATGGGCGTCCCGAACAGTGAGCCGAAAACGCCGCCATTGCTGATGGTGAACGTCCCGCCGTCCATGTCCTCAATGGCCAGCTCGTTCTTCCGGGCCTAGAAAACAGAGCTCACACGTTATAGAGTCAACCCAGGCAGCTCCTCAGTCAAGTCCAGAAAGATCAACAGATCAAGTTCGTCACAGCTGTTCAGAGAGGCCTATGACTCATTTCACCAGACAAAAGGGTCAGGCTCAGAGGCAAGGCCACAGGGCCTTGTGCCACCCTCCCAGCAGGTAGGTCTCTCAGGCTGTTCTCACAGCACTGAGCCCCACGCAACCCGTGTGGGGCTGTGGGCACCTGCCTTCCGGGAGCTTGTGGAGCAGAGTGAGGCCCCAGCCCTGAGCCTCCGACTGTACCTTCTCTCCCAGCTCGTTGATGGCTCGCTCAATATCTGCATAATTCATAACTTCCACATTCCGGATGACAGGAACCACCAGACCCTGGAAAGAAGGAGAGCGGTTGCAGTACAAATGCAGCGCAGCTTTTACAGTCACAACCCCCCGGGTCAAGATTCAGTGCGATGCGCAGAAAGTCTAACATTTAGGATTGACATGAAAACGGTCACCCCAGCAGAAGAGGCAGTTCAGCAGACCACATGCGTGAGGCCCCAGGTTCCAGCCCCAGCACATGATGAATTCGCACTCCGCACGCTAGTGAGTGTTTTCACCTGTTTGTTTTAAAGATTTAGCCATGGGGGCCGGGCAGTGGTACACCAGGCTAAGGGCACATAGTACAAAGCACAAAGACTAGGGTAAGGATCCCGGTTCGAGCCTCCCGGCTCCCCACCTGCAGGGGGGGGGGGGGGGTCGCTTCACAGGTAGTGAAGCAGGTCTGCAGGTATCTGTCTTTCTCTCCCCATCTTCCCTCTTCTCTCCATCCTAGCCAGTAAATTGGAAAAAATGGCCTCCAGGAGCAGTGGATTCATAGTGCTGGCACCAAGCCCCTTCAACAACCCTGGAGGCAAAGAAAAAGATCTCTTCATATATGAGGGAAAGAAGGAAAGAGCCAAAGCACCACGCCGAGAACCCGCTATGCCCCCTCTCAGGCTGCAAGTCTTTCCTTTTCTTGATAATTTTACTATTTATTTCGTATGAGAATTTCACACGAGAAACCAAAGCCCAAGTACTGTTCCAGTAGATGAGCCCCAGGGACGGAACCGGGAAACTCAGGCGTACAAATCCCAGGCTCTATGAACTGAGCTCTTTCCTTGGGCAAGAAACAGATCGACCTTTAAAAGAAATAAATGGTCAAAAATGAGGTTCTCCTGTACTGCCTTCTAAAAACAGACACAATCACAGCAAGTGATCCCTCCTCTGGTCTACTTCTCCCAGCTAAGAGCGAGTCCGGGGCCAGCACCCCTCCTGTGACATACCCGCGGGGTAGCAACGGCCACACTGATGTCGATGTAGTCCCGGTACACCACCTCCTTGGCTGCGTCGTCGATCACTGCGAGAGAGAAGCACACCACACACGTTTCAGGCCAGCGCCGTGAGGTGCCGCCTACATCAACAGAGGAGAAGCCTGCCCTCTCCCTCCGCGCCGGCCAAGGCGGCCCCTTCCGGGTACCCGCAAAGGTCCCGAGCGCAGAACAGCCTTTCTGTGTGTGTCGCCAGGAGGGGTCGGCTCACACGCGGACAGGGGTACACACGGTTCTTGAGAACTAGCTCTACTGCAGCCCCCCTCAGTGCAAATCAGCAAAAGGGGACAGGGGCTTCCGTCCTCTGCAGAGGTAAAAAGAGAACCTCTTTCAGTTAGACTCAGGAGGAAGCCACCAATAAACCAACAGGTGAAAGTTCAGGTCTGGTGCACGTGAGGGAGCACAGGCTCGGAATCTCCACAGAGAAAGTCCGTGTTGTTCTGTTAGCTGAGACACCTATGAAAACTGTGCCAAGTGAGAAATGCCTGCACGTATAGACAGGCCCGTGAAGAGAGCTGGGGAGCACGAAAAGGCTGGAACAAAAAGGCTCACGTGTGGGAGCGCACAGGCCTCACTGGGAGGGGCCGTGACACTGTCCCCTCTCCAGTCTCCCAGGGCACCTTGGTGAGAAAGGACTCCTCGCTAGGGCAACACTTCACTGACAGGGCGAGTACAAAGCAAAATAAGCCCACTGGGGGCCCTGTGTCAAAGGTCACCGCGGAGCTGAGCCCCGCGTGGCTGCTCACGGCCATCTCCTGCCAGGGCAGCCGCCGAGCGTGTTCTAGGAAAAACTGCTCTGTGCAGCGGCCAGTGACAAAGGAACCAGGGCCCAGGACACCCCTGGAGACTGCAGTCACAGCTTCCTGGGGAAATTAAAAAATGAAAAGCCAGAGTCTCCTGACCCTCATCTCTGTGACTGTTTACTCCCTCGCGCTCTCTCTCACCTGCATTGACAACAGGCTGCTCCTGCAGGGCGTAGGCGGACGCCTTCACAAACGCTGACATGAAGCCTAGCTTGAGGGTGTGTTTCTTCAGAAAGCCGTCTCTGTGCCGAGCCCTCATCTCCTGGATGTTACTGCGAAAGACGCACCACTCAACAGGATGACCACCACCGTGGTCTCTGTCTGCTTTCTAGACAAGCGTCCAGCTGCTCCTAACTCTGCACCGCCCACCTGTGCTCAGGTTCGGAGTCATCCACCAGGCGCCAGCACAATGGCTGCATTTACAAACCCTGGGTGCAAAGGAGTCAGCTCTGGCCTCAGTGAAAATACAATCAAGATAGCACATTACATTCCAAGATCCTTGCCCTGGATAAGTGATTTCTAGCTATGGGGAAGCTTTTTTTAAAAAGATTTTTTAGAGAGAGAGAGAGAGATGGGAGAGATATTAGAGCCCTGCTCAGCCCTGGCTGATGGTGACGCTGGAAATTAAACCTAGAAACTCAGAGCCTCAGGCAGGAAAGTCATTTTCAGAATCACTGTGCTTTCTCCTCAAGCCCTGTTTCTTTTAAATTTAAATTTACTTATTTTAATGAGCCAGAAGCCAGAGCCCTGCTCAGCTCTGGCTGATGGTAGTGCTGGGGACTGAACCTGGGACCTCAGCCTCATGCATTAGCACTGGGGCAATCTCTCCAGCCATGAAAAAAAGAAATTCAAGCAGAAACAGTCTACAAAATATGCAGCATCTATCAGATAAAGAACAAAAGAAGGAAGAAGGAAGAAAGGAAGGAATGGAGGAAGAGAAGGGAAGGCAAGAGAGCACACACCAACCCTGATTACTGCTTCCTTGCGACTTTTCATGAAAAAGATAGGAATAAGAGAAAGAACCAGACATCACTCTGGTACATGTGTTGTTGGGGTTGAACTCAGGACCTCAAGAGAATCCAGTGCTTCATCCACTGTGCCACATCCCAGACCACCCTTGTGACTTTTGGCAAAGCCCAGGGTTCCACACATGCACAATCTCCCCACAGCTGAGGTCACCTTTTCTTTTTTTTTAAATTTTTTCTTAATATTTATTTCCGTTTGTTGTCCTTTTTTTTTTTTTAATTGTTGTAGTTATTATTGTGGCTGTTACTGATGTCATTGTTGGACAGGACAGAGAGAAATGGAGAGAGGAGGGGAAGACAGAGAGGGGGAGAGAAAGACAGACACCTGCAGACCTGCTTCACCGCCTGTGAAGCGACTCCCCTGCAGGTGGGGAGCCGGGGGCTGGAACCTGGATCCTTATGCCAGTCCTTGCGCTTTGCGCCACGTGCACTTAACCCACTGCGCTACCGCCCGACTCCCAAGGTCACCTTTTCATTCAGGCCGAACAAGCACAGTGCTCCACTTGGTGCAGAGCTGGACCGTGAGCCAAGATCCCGGGGCATGCAGCCCATCGGGGTGAGCTAGCCCCCCGGCCCCTTGTGGCATTTATATCAGGACAAAGACAAAAACAAACCATTTTTGTATAATCCCACCGGTGCATATGCTCAGTGAGCAGAACCAGACTTGGTCACATACAGCTGGGTCCAGCCCAGCGTTCTCTAAGGTGCCTGGCAAGGCGGGCAGTCACGCTCCATGTCCCCAGAGCCAGCAGCTGCCCCTCACAACACACGCTGAGGGCCCTGCCGAGCACCAGGACACACCACGAACACAGCTCTTGCCCTTAAGGCTAAGCTCGAGGCTTGGGATGCATTGGATCGACCTTCTTGTGGTGCATCCCGTGAGTACCCATTTATTGGGGAAACTGACGATCCTTCCTAGCCGACTGAATCCACATGGATCCCAGTCACTTTCAAAGCCAGCAACAAGCAGACATCAGGCTCAACCTGACGCTGTTGACTGGCTACGGAAGAAGGGCAAACGCTAGAAGAAGAAGAAGCTCGAGGCTGTGGTGGTTTCCTCATTTCCTGAGTTAAGGGACCGCGTGGAGCTAAGCTCTCAAAGTCTAAGTGGCAGGGCCAAAGACATGTTTGCAACATGAAGGCTTTGTTCCTGTGGGCCTCGTTCGTGGGAGGTGGAGTCTCAGCACTCGGCTGTGTTTATGGGAATACGGCTCTGAGGGAAATCCAATCCCACTGCCTCTCAGCCTCGCTCACTCCTCTCTTTAATGGCCTCTATGTGACATGAGCCTGAAAGCTAAGATGCTCTAACTTTAACTCTCCCCTTCAGACCTTTTGCGTCTGAAAATCTTCTGAGGGGAAATGATTGGGTTTGAAATGTTTGTTTTCCTGTGTCTAACCTCATTTAGTGCTAGGGTTACCACTGTAAAGACATTATCGGTTCCCAAGACGCAGGAACTGCAGAAGAGGGGAAGAGAAGAGATAAACATCGGGGCTTTCCAATGTGGCCAAATGCTCCTGTCTGGCCATTAGATCGTTTCTATTTCAGACTTCTGCCCTGGGAGGCCCAGACTGGGGCGAGGCGGGGAGGTGGTGGTCTCAGAAGGGCCCTTTAAGGGTCAGCTGATCAGCACAAGATCCACAGGGCTCTCATCTAACCAGATTACTGACGGCGTCGGCGAGACCCCAGACCTCAATCAGCGGCATTCTGACTGGCCCTGCGGCTGACCTTCTAGTTGGAAATGTTGGGTCAACATCACCTCTCCAGGCCACAAATATTTACAGCTTTGTCGTAAGGAGTGGGGTAGAATTTCTCGGTCCAATTCAATTTGTCTACAATCTGGTCCTAATGCACTGAAACCTGAGATGTCCACATCCTGTACACAGGGGAGGGATCTCTGACTTGGGTGCCACCCTCCCTTTTCAGGGAGCTTAACAGAAGGTGGCAACTCGAGAGAGGTCGCAGAGCCCTGCTGTCAGGACCACGGCACACTCAACATGCCGCTCCCCCATCTCTGACTTTCTAGACTCTTAGCTCAAGAGTTTTCTAGTGAAAAGCCTATCAGCAGACTAGATCCACAAAGCTTCCAGGAGGTGGCTTGAAGGTTTTCACCTCCTGAATGAAACCAACCAACTCTCACCCTACTGCTGACAAGACTCTAGAATGTTCTTTCCCCAAATATTCCTCCCAGCAGACGTTGTGTGTTCTCCTGCACTGGGGCCACAGCTCCAACACTGTCTGCATGGCCTCTCTGCTCAGCACCATGGTGTCAAAAGGCTGCTCATGAAGACACATTAAAAATGTGTCTTTCGGGAGCCGGGTGGAAGTGCAGCGGGTTAAGCGCACATGGTGCAAAGAGCAAGGATCCCTGTTTGAGCCCCCGGCTCCTCACCTGCGGGGGTGGGGGGTATCGCTTCACAAGCAGTGAAGCAGGTCTACAGGTGTCTTTCTTCCCCCTTCTTCCCTTGTCTCAATTTCTCTGTCCCATCCAACAACAGAAAAAAATGGCCTCCAGGAGCAGTGGCCGAGTGCAGGCACTGAGTCCCAGCCATAACCCTGGAGGCAAAAACCAAAAACAGGAAAGAAAGAAAGAAAGAAAGAAAGGGACAGCAGGGGCTAGGTGGCTGGTTGAGCACAAGGACCTAGGTTCAAGCCCCTCTTCCCCACCTGCAGAAGCTTCACGAGCTGTAAAGCAGTTCTTCAGGTGACCCTCTCCCTCTGTCCCTTGTCCCTCTCAATTTCTGTCCCATTAAAATGAAAATAAAAGGGAGGGGGGAGGGGGAGAGAGCTTCCAGAAGCACTGGATTCACAGTGCCAGCACTAACCCCTAGCAATAACCCTGGTGAGAAAACAAGGTTTTTTTTTAAAATATTTATTTAATTTATTTATCCCCTTTTGTTGCCCTTGTTGTTTTATTGTTGTAGTTATTATTGTTGTTGTCGTTGTTGGATAGGTCAGAGAGAAATGGAGAGAGGAGGGGAAGACAGAGAGGGGGAGAGAAAGACAGACACCTGCAGACCTTCTTCACCGCCTGTGAAGCGACTCCCCTGCAGGTGGGGAGCCGGGGGCTCAAACCGGGATCCTTATGCCGGTCCTTGTGCTTTGCGCCACCTGCGCTTAACCCTCTGCTCTACAGCCCGACTCCCCTTTTTTTTTTTAATATTTAACAAGAAGGTTTTCTAAATGACGCCATTTCCCCCTCCGTTCCATATTCCTTCTGATCCAAATGATCCATCGCCTCTCCTCATGCTTTTCTAGACTTTTCTGGGTTTGCTGCAAGTCCCAGGAGGGCAAGGTTCTTTTCACTCGTTTCTGCATCCTCTCAAGTGTACTACATACATCTTGTGTACAATAACCATCCAGAGATGTTAAATTCGGTGTATTACGGCACAGTGAAGAACTCAGGGCTGGGGAGGCTTTTAGGTCCTGGTACACAGTGGGGGAGGAGGACCTGCCCTGGAAACTGAAGTTTTACACACGTACCGGTAACTGCATTTACTGTAAATCATCAATCCCTCAACTAAAAAAAAGGCTACACAGGTCAGCAATTCACTTGCTACAGACCTTGGCATAGTGAAGTAGCCCCTTCGGGCGACATCTGAACGTTTGTTTTCTAAATCTTGACCTGCCTTCCCTCAAAGCTGATGAAAGCTGAGAGCAGACTATCCCTGCACTGCCCTGCGTCACTGAGCAGTACGCACCAGGTCCAGGCACTGAGCGGCCATGCTGGGGCTGACCTGGGACCTTGGGCGCCCCACGCATCGGTCTTTGTGCAGAACCCCTATACTCATTCCCCAGCCCAGAGCAAGGCTTTACGGTGCTGCCCTAGGCATGAGGCCGAGTGGGTCCCCAGTCTCAAGGTGGGAAGTCCTAGGACGGAGCTTGTTGGCCTGGTTGTCCTAACTCTCCATACAACTCAAAACCAGAGGGCTGCATCATACGAGGACCGGGAGGGGGTACCCATTAGGGCGCACATTGTGCATGGCACAAGGACCCAGGTTCCAGCCCCCAGTCCCACCTGCACAGGGGAAGCTTCCCCAGAATGGTGAAACAGTGCTGCAGGTGTGTCTCCCCTCCCCCCTCAACTTTTCTCTATCCAAAAATAAAAACATTTTTAAAATGTGAAAAAATATACAAGGTGCTTTTAAAAAAAAGACTATAACCAGTGTCATATATCAGAACTTATAAGATACAGGTATGAAAGTCTAAAAGGCTACTTTTTTTTGTAAGCAGAGCACTACTCAGCTCTGGCTTATGATGGTGTGGGGGATTGAACCCAGGACTTTTGGGGTCTCAGGCATGAGAGTCTCTTTGCATAACCATTATGATATTTACCCCTGCCCTAAAAGGCTACTTTCTTTAAAAAAAAAATGTGTTGCCCTTGCTTTATTTTGTAGTTATTATTGTTGTTATTGATGTCATTGTTGTTGGATAGGACAGAGAGAAATGGAGAGAGGAGGGGAAGATTGAGGGGGAGAGAAAGACAGACACCTGCAGACCTGCTTCACCGCCTGTGAAGTGACTCCCCTGCAGGTGGGGAGCCGGGGGCTCAAATCGGGATCCTCATGCAGGTCCTTGCACTTTGTGCCACGTGCACTTAAACCCGCTGGCTACCGCCCAACTCCCAAAGGGATACCTCTTTAAGTCACAAAGGCAAGCAGGCATAGTTTTAGGAAAGCCCGAGCACCTCTGCGCAAGTCAACCGGTGACCCTTCCCTGCTGTGTCGGCCAGCACAGGCCGGGGCAGGTGCTCAGGAGAAGGACACGAGCTCTCACCTCATGTCGATCTCATTGAACGTCGTCAGCATCGCACAGGTGTTCTGGGCTTCCTTCAGACGCTGAGCAATTCGCTGCCGCATCCTGTTCATTTTCTCCTGAAAGTGAAATTGGGACAGGAAGTGGCCATCTGGTCTCTTAGGACCAAGCATGATCACTCCGTCTAGTTACAGAGGACTCAGCCTGCCAGGAATCAGTGGGCAAGGGCCACGGCATGGAGCACAACAGTCGTACGTTTCCTCTTTCCTGCCGGGGCCTTGCTGTGGGTCAAGCAGCAGGGCCACAAGAACTCACTCGGGCCGCGCTGCCTGAGCATGTGCGTGACCAGGCTCGAGCCAAGGCCTGCTCTACTAAAGGGAGCCTCAGTGCTGTGGTCTTTCACTGTGCCTCTAAAAATAAAAAATAGACACAGGCTTCTCATTCAGAAGGAGCCCAAAGTTTAACCAAGAACAAAGGCCCAGGAAATGGTTTGATTTAAAAAATCAAAACCGATTTATAAAAGGAAGAGTGTGGTTATGGCTAGATTTTGGGGTGGTAAGGACCTGAGTGAGAACAGCCACCTACCTGTAGAGTGGAAACTCAGAAGCACTCATCAGTTGAGGCTATGGTGTTTTTAGGAGGCCTTCTCAGACAAAGGAACCCACACATCTGACCAAACTTCTTTGAAGTTTCATGTCTGTCCCTGGCAACTACTGTTACTCTGCCCTCAATTTAGTGTCCCGGAAGTCTGGGAATGCAGCTCACTGGACTACCTCTCTGAAGTGTGTGCTCTTGTGGAAAGAGGGTTGCGTTACTAAGCTACCAGCCCCTGTAAATATTTGACCTGCCCAAGTTATTGCGATGGTAGAAATACGACAGTGGCAGAAACCACCGGGGGGATGGGGTTGGTGGCGGCACACCAGGTTAAGCACGTCTAGTCCAGAGCACAAAGACCCACACAAGGATCCCCTGTGAGGCCCCTGCTCCCTTGAAGCTGAAGCAGGGGGGAAGCTTCACGGTGGTGAAGCAGGTCTGCAGATGTCTTTCTTCCTCTCTCCCTCTGTATCTCCCCAATCTCTCTCAATTTCTCTCTGTCCTATCCAATAAAACGAGAAAAAAAAAAAGGCCGCAGGAACAATGGATTCATAATGTTGGCACTGGGCCCAGTGATAACCCTGGAGGCAAAAAACAAAAACCACTGGGCACTGCCAGCCCTCGGCTGCTGGCGCCACCATTTGAGTTACGTGAACATGAGCACGTCACCTCCTAAACTCAGCCTCTCTGTCAGGGCCAAAGGCACGAGCTGCTGGCCACTCACACAAGACGTATCAAACCTGCTCCCCACTGACGCTAGCACCTCCCCTTTGCCTTGTCTCAAGGGTTTCTTCCTCAGTGGCTTACCCGGTGTTCTAAACGCAGACCTTTGCCAGCTCCTGGGTCAGCTACCAGAGGGACAGCGGTGGGTTTCACTGCAGACACTGAAAATGGAGAAGGGACAGCTCCATCAGGAAAGGAAGAAATAATTACTCAATACCCACCAGTGCCTTCAGACTGTACTGCCCTCTAGTCTTCAAAACCTCCTGAGGTATATTCACAAATGAACCGCCTACTAAGACGTAATCAGCCTAAGCCTTACAACTACAAACAAAGCTGGGAAGAGGACCCAGCACTTCCGACACAGTCTAAAACTTTCTCCAGAGCAGCCACTGCCCATTCAGAGCCATGCTTATGTCTCAGATTCTGCCCTGTGAAGGAACATTGTCAGGTTAGGTGACGTTCTTCTCCTACGCAGGAGGTGAGGGCGTACCCGGTTTGCTGGCAGGAAGCTGTGAGGGAGAGGGCACCGGCGGCATCTGAGTGGGGATGGCTGCCGCAGGGGGTGGAGGGGCTGCCGACGTGGTGGTTTCTACTTTGGGGGCTACAGCAGGAGGTTCGGCTGGCTTGGCTTTAGCAGGAGCAGCTACAAAACAAATGAACAGTCACAACGTTGTCTGAATGGAAAACAAATCCGACATGCTAAGTGGAATCTAGCGGCAAAAGGTCTACCTCCAGTCAGTCAGCAAGTGTGGCTCCAGCTGCTGAAGTTTACTGCTTACTGTTGCAAGAGTCAGACCGCTATACTGCACCAATTCATTTCCTTATTTCTCACTTCTTCACAAAAGATTACTAAAGCACCCTACAAATGCCATGACAGCAGGTGCAGAAGAGCTAAACTGAATTCTCTGTAACAGACACCACGCAACGTGGTCTGTTCTCACACTGGAGTAGCAGCTCTCAGCCTGGCGTGCATCGGAGTACCAGGAAAAGCACTCCATCTCCCTTCCTGCTGAGGCCCTGGTTCCCCTCCCAGCACCGCAGGCTGAGCTGAGCAGAATTCCAGGCATGGAGGAGCAGTGCATTCTCCCTCTCATTAACACGGGGTCTGCCCTCACTGCACTGATGAAAGCTTCTGTGCTATGGGAGGTCTCCCTCTCCGAGTCTCCCAGAGCAGCCATTTGAGCTAACACCCCCCCCACACACACACCCACAACTAAAAAAAACTAGCTCAGCAGCACAATTCACACACCAGGGCCTGGCTTTAGCCCTTGGCACCATGTTAACAAGATGCATTTTAAAAAGACAAAGAGAAACACCACGCTAACAGAAATCTGGTAACTCCAGGTTTGACTCATCAGAATTCTATGAGGTCTACACATCTGTGTTGATATTTTATGCCCCCTTCTGACTCCAGAGAGAAAAAAGAAAAGGAAAAAAAACTACCAATCTTTATTTTTATTACTTCATTTTTACCAGGGCACTGCTCAACTCTGGTTTATGGTGGTGTGGGGATTGAACCTGACACTTCAGAACCTCAGGCACAAGAGTCTCTTCACACAGCCATTATGCTGTCTCCTTGCACCCTTTATTATGTCCAAGTGACTGCTCACCAAACAGAGCATACACATTGCCCTGCACAAGGACTGAGGCCTAAGCCCTGGATCCACACCTGCATGAGAAACTTCTCCAGCAGTGCTGCACGTATCTCCTCTCCTCCTACCCTTTCCCTCTGTATCAAGAGGAGGAGGAGGAGAAAGGGAATTTGAAAAAAGTTAAAGAAAAAGTGGGCACAGGGAACAGTGACGTTGTGCAGGTACAGAGTCCCAGTGATAATCCTGGTGGGAAATAAATGGTCTGGCATAAGACATACGTAGGCACAGAGGTTTGCAAGGTTTAAAACCCCTTCTAGAGTTTGAGGTTTAAAGTCCACATGGTGGGGGGAGATAGCATAATGGTTATGCAAAGAGATTCTCAAGTCTGAGGCTCCAACACCCCAGCTTCAATCCCCCCCCCCCACTATACGCCAGAGCTGAGCAGTGCTCTGGTGAAAAGAAAAATGAAAAGATAAAGTCCACACGACAGTATCCAGAGATGGAATATAGGGCTGACAGGTGGATTTGCAAGTGTGAGGTCCTGAGTTTGACTCCAGCATCGCTGTCTGTGAAGCTCTGGCCTCTCCCCTACCTTGCGGAGTGAATAAAGCCCCGCTATTGGCCCTAAGTGTCACCACTCATCCGCTAAGGAAGGGCAGCTAGAATCGCAGTCTCTGAAGTACCAAGGGACTAGTACTCTGCCCGGCCCAGCACCAAGGGGCAGATTCTGGAGACCTTGCCAAGCAGACTGTTTACCGCCAGTTTTCCTGAGCGTGAACAGAGGAGTGCCGCCTTCCACTTTTCCCCCGTCGGGCACCAAGAGAGCTTCAATCACGCCATTTGCTGGTGAGGGCACCTGCACAGATGTCTGGAGAGGGAAACCAACAGGGGAGTGAAGAGCGAGCGTTCTCTCCATCAGAACAATCTACACTGTTGTTAGCTCTGCATGACTTCCTGAGGTCCAGAGGCAGAGAGGAAGGGAAGGGAGCCACAGCGCCAGAGCTCCCTTCAGTGCGCGGGGGCTGGGCTGGAGCCTGGGTCGCGCACAGCCAAGGCAGTGCACTGTCTGGCAAAGCCGATGGCCCTAGAAATTCAGAAATACACCATCGAGTTACAACAAAGATATTCAAGGTTCTGATATAAAAACACCAGTGTCACACCTTTAAGTGAGTAAGAACAAGTCATTCTCCACTGCCGTCCATTGCCAGGAGTGGCTGAGGTGATATTCAGTCATTGTCTCCAGAAATTGAACACGCACGCCGCCCCCCCCAAAAAAGGGGGGGGAGTAACAAAGTGAAAGCTATGTGGAAACTGCACGTGCACACCTCTAAAATTAAACTTAAAAGGGGTGTGTGTGTATGTGTGATTTTAACGTTCACTTGCCAACAGTGGTTAGTGGGTAATATAGAGCCGAGTCCCTGGCCTTCTCAGTAGGTTAAGCAGCCCAGGGAGGACCGACCATGAAGAATCGGGGCTGATACCAGACAAACCCACCTTGTCAGTTTCTATCTCACAGACCACTTCGTCTTCTGCAACGGTGTCACCGACAGCTGGAAAGACAGCAACAAGCCACCTGTGAGCGGAGCCTCCAGTACCACAAACCCCTTCGGGCAATGGTGCTGTGGGGGCCACAGGGTGAAGATGGGGTGAAGCCACAAGCTCCACATAGCCCGAAAGGAGCTGGATAGTGCTCTTAGAACACATTTAGGGCAGGGAGACAGCTCAGCCAGACAGAGCAGCAACCTGCACACCTCAAGTCCCAGAGGCCAAAGGTTCAAAACCTGGCACCACCTTATGCCAGAGCTGGGCGGTACTCTGCCCTCCGCCCCCACCAGCCCACATGATGAATAAACCTTAAAGGAAAAGCTTATAAAAGGAAAAAGTATTGGGGTTGGAGCCCCCAGCCCCACCTGCAGGGGGAAAGCTTTGGAAGTGGTGAAGCAGGACTGCAGGTGTCTCTCTGTCTCTCTCCCTCTCTACCAGCCCCTTCACTCTCAATTTCTGGCTGCCTCTATCCAATCAACAAATAAAGGTAATAAAAAAAATTTTTTTTAAGTATTTAAAATTTAGCAGTAAGAGTGCAGGGCCAGAGGTAACTCCCTGGGAAGGGTGTATTCCTCACTTAGGGGCAAGGCCCAGGTCTGAACCCCAGCACCACATGGGAGACCCCACAGCACTAGGGTAAGCTCGGGTGTTTTCTCTCTCTCCCTCTCTAAATGAGTGAAGTCACGCTAGAGTACAGATCTTACCTTTCTCCCACCTGACATCCCCTTCAGTGACCGATTCTGCAAACGCCGGGGTTTTGACAGTAACCACTTCATCCCCTAGGAAAAGAGCGGGGAAGATGGTCACACGGAGGTCCTAGTTTAACCTTTTGAATCTGTGCTCGGCTCTCATCCAACCGCCATTCCCCAGAAGGAAGAAAGGTAGAAGTCGCCACTCACTGCGCACAGCTGTCGTCCTGAAGAAGCGAACGCTGGGAGGACAGCCGCCACCACTGCACAGAGAAACAGAGAAGCACTCTGAGCGCCTTTCCAGACCCATTTTCAGTGTAGACCCAGCTCGAGAGGGTCAGCTTCTTGCCCCACAGCGGGGAGTTTCTCAGCCCCGCCTGCAGTCTGAGCTGAGCAGACCGGTCTAGCGGCTTGGGGGCTTCCAGCAGCAAAGCCCCCGCCCGTCAGGTGAGCCCAGGTTCAATGCTGCAGTGAAATGTCGATTCTCACAGAACAAGAGACTTACACTGGCCTCTCCAGTGTCCTGGGCCCATGGACACACTCCAAAACGAGAGCTTCCTGACTAGTGTTGGTTTTTCTTAACTAAATCCAGGTAAGATAAACGGATGCCCTACAGATGTATGCCACTTCGTCTCATGGGAGATAATAGTATTCACAGGATTAAATTCAGATCAGATATGGCCGTGAGAGGAGATGGCTGGCAAATCAAGCAAGCTGTTACATGCTAGGGAAACACACACACACACACACAGAGACACACACACACACACACACTTTTTCTAGTACCTCACAGTCTGTCCTCTTGCTAGGAGACAGTACACCCGTAGTCTGGGCTGACTCAAAAGTGACCTCAAAAGATGAAGGCGCTTTCTGACGTCACACTCACTAACTGGAGAACAGCGCCACCTGCCACACAGGCCGGCAGTGTCATCTCTGGACAGCGAGAGGTGCAGCTCTGCAGTCTCCTAGCCCAGCAGTGTCTCCGTGACTTGCGGTGGTGGCGACATTGGCTTTGTGCTCAGGTCTGTGTAACTGGCTGTGCCACCGTGACTCAGTGCTGTGGAGTCCCTGTCACTAACAGCGGGACTTGCTCTCATTTCAAGTGCTCAGGCCACCTGGAAAGGTGGCTGGCTGCAGACGAGGTGGGCCTGTCTGCTCACCTTTCTGGCCTCAACTGCGCTGATGGTCAAAGCCCCTCTCAATGTCTAATGTGTTGCCCTTTACCTAATGAAAGGCTTTGGCAGGCCTGGGGACGTGCGGGGACATGCGGGGATGTGCCAGCACAGAGAACAGCTCTGTAAAGACAGGCAGGCACCTGGAGAGCCGGCTGGCTGCCTCTGGGGAGAACAGCTTGGTGTGAGGAGGACAGAAAAAGGGTACTAAATCCCATGGACATTCTTTTCACTGCCGACCCATATAAGCAAACAATTAAGTGAAGACACAAAAACCAGAAATAGTTTTATACAAATTTAAACATAGGAGCAAGACAAAAGCTGTTAAGTAGGCAGGTCTTTAACTGTGCGCCACTTAGAGAGGGGACACAGCATAATGGTTCTGCAAAAAGCCTTTCATGCCTGACGTTCCAAGGTCCCAGGTTCAGTCCCCAGTGCCACTGTAAACTAGAGCCGAGTAGTGCTCTGGTTTTGGTCTCTCTGTGTGTGTCCTCTCTCCTCCTCTCTCCATGGAGAAAAAGAAAAACTGAAAAAGAGGGGTCAGGCCCTGGAACCTGAAGGCAGAAGACCTACTGGGGGTTGAACTGCTATTTGGAAAACTGAGAAATGCTACACATGTATAAACTATTGTATTTTACTGTTGACTGTAAACCTTTAATCTCCCAATAAAGAACTTCAAAAAAAAACTAATATAGAAACTAAATACCATAAAATTGGGGCTGGGTGGTGGCACACCGGGTTAAGTAAGTGCACATAGTACGAAGATCAAGGATACCCATACAAGGATCCTGGTTCAATCCCCCAGCTCTCCACAAGTGGTGAAGCATGTCTGCAGGTGTCTCTCTGTCTCCCTCTTCCCTCTCAATTTTGTCTGTCTTATCCAATAAAGATGAAAAAAAAAAAAAAAAAAGGCTGCCAGAAGCAGCAGATTCATAGCAGATTCACCAAGCCCCTGTGATAATCCTGGAGGCAACAACAACAACAAAAGGAAATAAGGCTCCACTTACTAAGGAAATGCAAATTAAGACCACAATGACATTATCATCTCACGCCTGTGAGAATGACACATCTACAAATCAGGAGCTGACAGTGTTGAGGAAGTGGAGAGAAGGCCACTGCCACCCTGCTGGTGGGGGGCAAGCTGGTGCAGTCCCTATGCAGAGTAGCTCAGAGCCCACAGACAAAAACAGGGCGCTGGGTGTTAGCACACCCAGTCAACTACACATGCTACCATGCGTGCAGACCCAGGTTTAAGTCTCCAGTGCCAACCTGCAGGGACTCTGCAAGCAGTGGAGCAGTGCTATAGGCCCTCTCTTCCACCACCACCATTAAAACAATGGCCGCCAGGAGGGGTGAGATTGTGCGTGCACAGAATGCCAATAATAATTCTGGTCACAAAAATCAGTGTTTTTTTTTTTTCTTATGAGTAAATAAATCTTTTAACAAAAAAATTGACAATCCAGCAATACTTCTCCTGGGCACATCTCTAAAGGACATGTGAACTCCTGTGTTCACAGCTGCACTATTTACAATAACCAGAACAAAGAAGCAACCTAAATGCCCAATGACATGACTAGATACAAAAATTAGAGACTGTGGTCTGGAGGTGGCACAGTGGGTAAAGCACTGGACTCTCAAGCATGAGGTCCCGAGTTCAATCCCCAGTAGCACATGTATCAGAATGTCTGGCTCCTTCTCTCTCGCTCCTTCTAAAGTCTTTAAAAAAATTGTGGGTTTGAGCGCACATGCTACAATGCACAGACCCACGTTCAAGCCCCTTACTCCTACCTGCAGGGGCAAAGCTCTTCGAGTGGTGAAGCAGTGCTATAGGCATCTCCCCCCTTCCCTCTCAATTTCTGTCTCTACCCAAATAAATAAAAATTTAAAAGGCAATGTAGTTATTTTAAAAAGGAATTATGGGGCATATATTCAACGGAACACTACTCTGCAATCAAAGAGAGACTAAATTTATCATTTGAAGCAAAACGGATGAGGGGTGTGGCAAGTAGCATAATGGTTCTGCAAAAAGACCCTCCTGCCTAAGGCTCCGAGGTCCCAGGTTCAATCCTCTGCACCACCACCAGTGTAGAAAAAGAAAAACAGAAGGAACTGGAGGTCATGATGCTAAGTGATATAAAATGTGGAAGAAAACCACCGATGGATTCACTCCTATATGGAGTATAGAGGACTGAAACCAGCCAACTTGCAAAGTAACACTGGCATCAAACTCGCTGTTGGACTTCCTGAAAATGGAGGGCAGAGCAGGGGCACAGACTTCGCTGAGTGTGGGAGACACACACTGGCCATGTAGGGGAGTGAAAGCTACCTCTGAAATCATGTGCAAAACTCTTAAGTCACTAAGAGACAGAAAAATGGGGCTAGGGGATGTGCTGCAGTTCAGTGTCAGAGTCCACACTTCACAGGGATGAGGTCCCAGGCATTAACCTCAGTGAAAAACGTGTCTCTTCTTCACGGAAAAAATGACACGGAACACTAAAGCCTAAGTTAGGGAGCTACCCTTAAGTGAGATCTCACCCCTCAAAAGTCAGGGGGTTTTACTGTTTATTATTATTATTATTGGTGGCACTGGGGCCTCCTGCATGCCAATTCCACTGCTCCTAGGCTGGTGTATTTCATTCCTTTTATTCAGATATACATACAGAAGTAAGAGAAAGATGAGGAAGACATTACAGCACTAAGGCTTTCCCAGGTTCAGTCCCAGAGCCTGCACAAGGCAAGGCACACAGCCTGCAAGGCGGGTCACCTACCAGCCCTTAAGTTTTCAAACAGTCGTTATTTAAAAAAAAAAAAAAATTTTATTGTTAATTATCTTTATTTATTGGATAAAGACAGCCAGAAATTGAGAGGGGAATGGTCTGGGAAGTGGTACAGTGGATAAAGCACTGGGTTCTCAAGCATGAGGTCCCAAGTTCAATCCTCTGGGTGAGGGTAGATAGCATAATGGTTATGCAAACAGACTCTCATGCCTGAGGCTCCAAAGACCCAGGTTCAATCCCCTGCACCACCATAAGCCAGGGCTGAGCAGAGCTCTGGTAAAAAAAAAAAAAAATCTAAACACCCGAGAACAGACACACTCCTGGTCCAGTTACCTGACACACACTGAAGCTCTAACGTACGTACATCACACAGAAGTTAACGCCAGGATGAGGCTGAGACTCAAAACAAGCGCTGTGACTTCTAGGTCTGGAAGCCAATGAAGGAATCAGAGAATCAGATTTAGAACTCGTGTCTCAAACACCGGTGCCCCCCGGATACTTACACAATCTTCCTGCTGTCAGGGTACCCTGGTCCCTGACATAAGGAGACCCCTGCAAGAAACAAAACAACTCTTAACCACCAACTCTTATCTTGCACGGGATACCTGCTGGGAATGGAAAACGAGTTTATTCGCCCCCTAACTCTGAGACAGAGCAGCGTCGCCTGCAGACTCCAACAGGATTCTTGGTCTCACACAGTCCTATTTCTCCAACTTTTCCACTGAAGTCACTAGCGGCAGAGTTGAGGAAGAAAAGGGAGTGTTCTGAGGACACAGCTTGAAGCAGTTGTATTGTCTTAACCTACTTTAAAGCAAGGATATTTTCGTGGTCCTGTGTGCTTTAGAGGTATGTCTACTGCAAATACAACTGAAGTTTGACAAGAGATAGGCAGGCTGGCCCTGTGACTGCACTCAGCCCAGTCTGAGAAGCTGGGGGACGGGGAGGACTTAGCCTGGGCTTTTGTTTCTCTGGTTACTTAAAAGCTGGAGTCAGAATCGCCTGAAAGCTGGTTCAGGCTCCGCTTGCTTTAGGACCAAGCTCATCATCACTCCCCACCCCCGCAAGGTGCCATCTTCCCTCTTGATTTCTGGCTGGTACCGTTCAATAAAGAAAGAATTAAAAAGCTTTCGAATAATGACCTCAACTTGATTTTTGTCTCTCACTGCCAAGATTAAATGACAAGCCCAAGGTGAAGCCCTGAGCCCCCACGCAAAAAGCAGTAAGTTGGGAGTCGGGTGGTAGTGCAGTGGGTTAAGCGCGGGTGGCTCAAAGTGCAAACACCAGCGTAAGGATCCTGGTTCCAGCCACCGGCTCCCCACATGCAGGGGAATCGTTCACCACCACCCTACCCCCCCACCCCACCCCCGTCTTCCCCTCCTCTCTCCATCTCTGTCCTATCCAACACAATGACATCAATAACAATAACTACAACAATAAAAACAAGGGCAACAAAAGGGAATATTTTTTTTTTAAAAAAAAGTAGTAAGGTTTTCTCTGTCCTGACAATATAAAGAAAGTGTTCACAGACAGTTCTTGGGATTCTGCTTGTACAACTGAGCCACTACTCCTAGTGGCCATCTTTTCATATTTTAACAGGAACAAGTGGGGGGAGGGGAGGAGAGGAGACCTTTGCGGCACTGCTCCATCACTCATGAAGCTCCCCTGCAGGTGGGACTAGGACCCGGGGCCAGGACAACAGCTCTCTGGACACGGTGCCTCTCTGCCTTGCACGCAACCCAGGTTCAAGCCCAGTCCCCAGCGCACTGAAGGAAGTCTCAGCATGGGGGTATCTTCTCCCCACTTCTTTCAGAAGTCAGCCCAAAGCATGAAGCCATGTCAATGATCCCCTCTTCCCATTCCCCTCCCCCAAACCTACTGTACTAGAATAAAGGTCACAACTTTACACACTCCTGCACTCTGCCAGATAGAGGGGTCTCCTTTCCGTTTCTCTGAGAGCTCAAGCACTTTCCTTGACCTGAAATACTATTTTTTAAGTTTATTTATTATTGGATAGACACAAATGGGGGGGGTCGTTTAGAGAGGGAGAGAGACAGAGAAACCCCTGCAGACCTGCTTCACCACTCATGAAGCCTTTCCCTTGCAGGTGGGGACCAAGGGCTCGACCCCAGGTTCCTACACATCTGCTCAAGTCTAGGAGGCAGCCTGGTGCGGCAGCAGCATAAGACTGAGGGCCCAGGTCTGGCTCCTGGTGGCTCCACAGCCAGAACTAAGCAGAGCTCCCGTCTCTCAAGAAAGGGGGCTGCGACAATCCAGCGGGTAGGGTGCACACCTTGCCACGTGCCTGGCAAGGCACTGTGGTGTCCCTCTGAATGAAAAGGTACCCGGGTCGGTGAAATGGACTCCAGAGTAAACAGAGAAGCAAAGCCGCTGAGCACACTGGCAGACGTGATGATGTGGGTTAAGAGTTCAGGCTGAGGAGGCAGGCCGACCAAGCTTGACCAACAGCTGGCCGAGTGACCTTGGCCCGTGCACTTGACCTCTCTCAGCCCTGGGTTACACTTGTGGACAGGACTTGCACTTGGACAGGACTTGCAGGGCTTTTGATGACTAACCGAAAAAAAAAAAAAACGCACAGAAAGCACCCGGGGTTCCTGCCTGCCCTCCCCCAAGACCTGCAGAAACAAGTGATTATGTCGACCACACGAAACGCTGGGTGACTCCCGCCTGCCACTTCCCAAAGCCCCCAAAGTCGCGCTGCCCTGCAGCCTGCCCAGCTCTGTCCCTTCCATCTGCTTCCTGCTCCGCCTTCTCCAAGATTCCTCATTCGGCTACGACTGACACTTGGTGTGACCCGTCCTGGGACGCAAGCTCCCGGAGACAAAATTGCCAGTGGAGAGGTTGCGTCGTGGGCGAGGCCTCCCTGGCTACTAACTAGCTCACCGGCGTCGGTCTGCCTCCCGCCCGCCAGACCAGGGGCAGAGGTCCCGGGTGGGCAGCACTTACCCGGCAGGGAGCGTCTCCCCAGAGGGCAGTTCCCCTGCGGAGAGAGAAGAGGTGTGGGCGCTGGGGGGACCCCGATGGTACCCGGGGTGGGGGGGAAGCATCCCTGCCCTGGGGGCTGACACGCTTGGGGGGACGCCCCTTCCCATGGGGGGACTGACCCCTTCCCGGGGTGACCCCCTTCCCATGGGGGGACTGACCCCTTCCCGGGGTGACCCCCCTCCTTCCCTTAGGAAAGACTGACCCCTTCCCGGGGTGACCCCCTTCTCGGGGTGACCCCCACCCCTGGGCCCGGACCCCTCCCCAGGCTGCCGCCCTCCCCCTGGGGGTCCCCGGGCCTCCCCGGCGGGCGCCGCGGCCTGCATGTCCGGGTGTCCTTGGCGCCCGGCCGGCGGAGCCCGACCCCGCGCCGCCCCCGCCGCCCCCGCGCCGGCGGCCAGGCCGCACCTTCCTGAAGGCGGAGAGCGAGCGGCTGAGCGCCCCGGACACGCAGCGAGAGCGGGACAGCATCGCGGCGGCGGCGGCGCGGAGGGCGGGCGGACACCGGATATAGGGCCCGGCGGACCGGAAGTGGCGCGGGCGCAGCCGCCGCGGGGCCGGGAAGGAGCCAGGGCGGGGTGCCGGGAGAGCGAACCTTGGCCCGGCTGGGGGCGGGGGCTGCAGGCGGAACTGGGGGGTGGCCGGGCGGAGCCCCGGGCGCGGGCGGGGCGGGAGGGCCGGGGAAGCGGTCGAGGCGGAGCCCTGGCGGGGTGCGCGGGGCGTGCGGGCTGGTGAGCGGCGGGCCGCGGGGCCGCGACTTCCCGGGGGCACCGGAGGCGGGGAAGGGGCTCTCTGCCCCCGAGTCCTCGCGTCCCCCAGCCCTCCTGTCCCTTGCCCCTTGTCTCCCTGGCTCCTGACCCTCGTCCCTCACCCCCTCCCTCGTCTGTCCCCTCACCCCAGCCCCCTGTCCCTCTGTCCCTCTCTGCTCCCACCTGGACTCCCAGGAGACATTTCCGGAAGAGCAGGAGACCCTCTGGCCAGCACCCCCCAGCCCGCTTTCTAGAAAACCTGGACTGAACTGAATTGAATGCGGGGCCGGGGAGACGCGCTGGGACTCAGGACCCCGGGCGGGCTGTGTGCTGGCCAGGTGGTGGAGGTGCTGGTGCTGGAGATGGTGATAGCTTGGTGTCTGTCTCAGCTGAGCCCTCAGGAATGTTCTGGTGCTCCTGCTCACCCCACCTCTGAACACACTTCCATTAGGATGGGGAGGGGGGGCTGAAGCCTTAACTGGAAACAGGGAAACCGAGCTTGAGCCCAGCAGCACCAGGATCGCTTCCTAGAAGCGTCGCCCTCTGATCTCTAACCTTGCTCCACACCTGAGTCAGATCCGTCTGAAAGTCAAATCTAATCCGACCACTCCTTGGCTTAAAGACTTTAAACTACTTCTTTAGGTCAGACATGGAAAGTCCAAACTCCCACTCAACAGACACCTGCTAAGCTGGCAGTGATCCATCCCTGCTTTTCACAGATCCAGCGCCTTCACTCGATATCAACCCCACCCCCCCACCCCACCCCACCCGTGAGCTATTTCGTGTTTCCACATCTTTGTGCAGCTGTTTGTGATTCCTATTTACCTACAGACACCCACTCATCTCCCAGATCTCTTTGGACCCCTTCCTAGTCCCCTCTGGCAGAGCTGATGACACCTTTTTAGTCTTTACAAAGCTTTGTGCCTGAACCCTACATTGTATGTTGTCGTAACATCCTGTCTACCTACCCATCTCCTCTGCTGGGCAGAGCAGCTAGAGAAAAGAGGTGACTCGGGGGCCAGGTGGCGGTGCATCTGGTTGACTGCACATGTTACAATGTGCAAAGACCCAGGTCCAAGCCGTCAGTCCCCACCTGCTGGGAGGAACACAGGCAGCAAAGCAAGTCTATAGGTGTCTCTCTCTCTTCCTCTCTATCTTCCCTTCCCCTCTTGATTCAGAAATCAAGACTTTAACCAATAAAGATAATAAAATTAAAACAAAAGAAAAAAGCCGTGACTCTTGAAAAAGGTGACTCTAAACCCCCTGCCCAGAGCACAGTGCCTCCTTGCACTCTTGGGGTACTCACTAAGCACAGGGGAGTGACTTACACTGCCCTGCTCACAACACTGCTACATGCAGTTAGAGTCCTAAAGTTGTGGCAACCACTTTAGAGGGCGCTATTACTACCTCTTGCTGAGCTTGTTTAGTTTTTTTTGTTTTTAATTTTATTTATTTATTCATGAGAAAGATAGGAGGAGAGAAAGGAGAAAGAACCAGACATCACTCTGGTTCATGTGCTGCCGGGGATTGAACTCAGGACCTCATGCTTGAGAGTCCGATGCTTTATCCACTGTGCCACCTCCCGGACCACGAGCTTGTTTAGTTTTAACTAATCAATTTTTAAAATATATTTTTAAAGATTTTATTTATTCATGAGAAATGATAGGAGAGAGAGAAAGAACCAGACATCACTCTGGTACATGTGCTGCCGGAGACTGAACTCAGGACCTCACACTTGAGAGTCCCATGCCTTATCCACTGTACCACCTTCCAGACCACACTTATCAATTTTTGAGATTCTTTTCTTTATTTGATAGGACAGAGAGAAATCAAGAGGAAATGAGAAGCTAGAGGAGAGAAAGACACACCTGCAGCCCTCCTTCACCACTTGTGAAACTTACCCCTGCAGGTAGGGACTGGGGGCTTGAACCTGGGTCCCTGAGTACCTGTGCTTTACCAAGTGCAATATCAGCCCCACTTTTTGAGATTCTTATCAAAGGGCCTGCACACTCAAGATTTCACTGCTTCTGGACCAACCTTTTCATTCTGGGGGGGCTTGTGGGGGGAGGAGGAGGACACCACAGCTCTGGACATCTCACTGGGCCACAGCACCCCCATGTATTGCCAGGGCTTGAAGCTGGGCTGTACACAGAACAAGATAGGAACCCTACCTACTGAGCTATCTCTTAACCCCTGATTTTACTTTTACATTTTATTGGTGGGAACTTATGAAAATTGCCGTCACATGAGTATGATTTCTCACTTCCTCATGACTGGTGTCTGCTCATGGCTCCCATCACCAGTATAAGCCTCCTCCCATTGTTGTGCACAGAGTCCCAACACCCTTCCAGCCCCCTTCCACCTCCTCGCCCTTGTGGAGTCCTTGTGCCTGTGGCAATGGACCACAGCTAGTCTAAGTTTTTGTCTGTCTGTCTTGTGTTTTTGCCTTCAGGGTCATTGCTGGGGCTCAGTGCTGGCACTAGGAATCCACTGCTCCTGGTGACCATCTTTTTCTTTTTTTTCTTTTTTGGACAGGACAGAGAAATTGAGAGAGGATGGGGAAAACAGAAAGGGAGAAAGATAGACATTTGTATACCTGCTTCACCACTTGTGAAGCATCCCCTCTGTAGGTGGAGAGCCGGGGGCTCAAACCAAGGAACCTTGTGAGGGTCCCTGAGCTTTGTACTATGCGCACTTAACACGGTATGCTACCACTCGACCCCAAGTCTAAGTTTTAGCTCATGTTTTCCCCTTCTTTTTTAATATTTATTCATTTATTCCCTTTTGTTTTGCTTGTTTCATTGTTGGTTGTTATTGATGTCGTCGTTGTTGGATAGGACAGAAAGAAATCGAGAGAGGAGGGGAAGACAGGGAGAGAAAGACAGATACCTGTAGACCTGCTTCACCGCTTGTGAAACGACTCTCCTGCAGGTGGGGATCCTTACACTGGTCCTTGCACTTTGGACCACCTGCGCTTAAGCCGCTGCGCTAGTTTTCCCTTAAGTCCCACCACATGTTATGTCATCTGGTACTCATCCTTTTCCTTCTGGCTGATCCACTTAACTTGATTCCTTTACGCTCCATTCAAGATGTGGCAAAAGAGAAGATGTCTTTTCTTACAGATGACCAGTTTCCCGGAACTTTGTGTATCTAGACCACAGCGGCTTAACCACTCAACTGTTGGACATCCGTGTAGTTTTCCAATTTAGGCTGTTAGAAAAAGGGCCACTATGAACAGGGTGTGCAGAGACCTCTGCGGATTGGCGTTCCTATATTCTTTGGCTCAATCCCTAGAAGAGAACTAGCTGTATTGTATGGTAGAGTCATTTCTGATGTTCCGGGACATTTCCAGATTGTTCTGCACAGGGATTGAACCAGTTGACATTCCCACCAGCAGCGCAGAAGTGTCGCTTTTCCTTCACACCTTTGCAACAAAAGGGAAAAAATAAACCAGCCTCCAGGAGCAATGGATTCCTCACCGAGCCCCAGCAATAACCCTGGAGGAAAAAAAAAAAAAAGAAAGAATCAAAGAAATGACACACATTTTTTTTTCATTGTAAAAGATATCTCAAGAGAGTCAGGCAGTAGTGCAGCGGCAAAGCGCAAGGACCAGCATAAGGATCCTGGTTCGAGCCCCCAGCTCCCCACCTGCAGGGGAGTCGATTCACAAGCGGTGAAGCAGGTCTGCAGGTGTCTGTCTTTCTCTCCCTCTCTCTGTCTTCCCCTCCTCTCTCCATCTCTCTCTGTCCTATCCAACAGCAATGACATCAATAACAACAATAATTACAACAATAAAAAAGGGCAACCAAAAGGAAATAAATATCTAAAAAAAACATCAAAAACTGCATATGATTGATAAAGTATGGCTTAAAGGAAGCTAGAGAGAGAGACAGCAACGATGGAGAAAAGATGGCCTCTAGGAGAAATAAACTAGTGCCGGCACTAGGCCCCAGCAATAACCCTGGAAGCAAACAAACAAAAGACAAATGAACAGCACATGGGCAGGGGAGAGAGCATAATGGTTCTGCAAATAATTTTCATGCCTGAGACTTCAAGGTCCCCAGTTCAATCCCAAGCACCAACATAAACCATAGCTGAGCAGTGCTCTGGTCTCTCTCTGTATCTCTCTTTCACTAAAATAAAATAAATATTTTAAGTGAATAGAACATCATAAATGACAAAATGGTGCTCTGTCTCTCATGCAGACACACTTGCTTTTTTTTTTTTTTCTTCTTTGACAGAGGCAGAGAGAAGAGTGAAAGCGACCACAGCACTAAAGCTTCTTTCAGTGTGGTGGGGACTTGGCTCAAACCCGGGTCATGCACGTGGCAAAGCAGCGCACTAACGATCAGTTTCACCCTACCTCCCCCCACACACATGCATGATTTTTTAATGGAGTCATATTGGCTCCTACGCTAGCGAATGCCTGTATCATTCTGAGCCTTCCCTCTTTTGCTTGACATCATGTTTTAAGCAATCACCTGCATGGAGTTGAAACTAATTTTCTTTCTTTTTTTAAATTCTTATTTATTTATTATCAGATAGAGACAGAGAGAAATTGAGAGAGGAGGGGGAGATAGGGAGAGAGACAGACAGACCTGCTTCACCACTTGTGAAGCTTTCCCCTGCAGGTGGGGACCAGAAGCTTAAACCTGGGTCCTTGCACACTGTAATGTGTGTGCTTAACCAGGTGCACCACCACTTGGCCCCTGAAACCGATTTTAATTTCCTATATTTTCATTTCCTATATTTTATGACCCCGCTCTCTGTCCCACCAGAAAGAAGGTGGGACTTGGGGCGAGGGATGAGGTCGGTGCATTTGGCTGGAATTTTCCCCATCTCTGCCCGGTGACCCAGCACTCAGCACTGGAGCAAGGGAAGACCATATTTTTGGTTTTGAGCTGCTTCCTTGGAAGGTTTGAGAATTAGAGAGGAAGATATTGGCTTGGGAGCTGTCACCCTGCTGGAGACTTTGGAGGCAGAGGCCAGAAGCTCCTTGCAGAGCTGGGTGACTCAGTCTCCATGTTTTGCAGGGGCTCTGCAGGGGTGGGTGAGAAGGCCCTTTTCTAGGCGTCTGGGTTGAGGTGAGGAGGGTGGGAGACATGGGCGCAGCCAACCAGCTTCGGCCTCTCTGCATATTCATGAGCCCCCGGGGCTGGATGCATTAGTGTCCCCACCGTCCCCTCCCCAGGCGGCAGATGGGCTGAGTCCTGAGAAGGGCCAGGAGGCTTCCCTGAGGCCTTTTGAGGAGGAAGCAGGAAAACCAGCCTCACTTCCTGACCATGCTTCTGTCTGGCCAAGGCTGGTAAGAGGGGCCTGATCATCTCCCGGGGCATTGGGGTGTTGAGTCCCACCTGGCCATGGAGCCCAGTGCTTGGACATTCCTGAGGGCCTCTTCTCAGTGAGTAACCTCCCCTCCCTTTCCACTTGCCAGAGCATTGTCTTTCCTTTCTTTCTTTCTTTTTTACAATGGAATGTTTATTATGAAAAAATTCACGTATCACGATACCCATCTCTGTCTATCACCTGGATTGCTTTGGGGGGGGGGGGACCAAGACAGTTTCAGGTCCATCGCTGACACCGAGACCTCCCTCCACAATCCCTCTCGCTTCCTCACCTGTGTCTCCAGAGGCCCGTGACACTCTGTCACTAGGTTCTCACTGGTCTTGAGTGATGGGGCAATGATCTCCCCATCGGAGACAGACGGACCAGGTGGAAAAGGCTGAGGTGAGGGCAGAGGGTTGGGGATAGAATCCAGCCCTGTACCCCAATCTCAGCCCTGTGACTGAATCTCCCATGTTGAGGGGTGTTTTCTAGACCACAATTTCAATTGCTAGAGGCTGAGTGACCTAGGCATGTCCCTTCAACTCCCTGCTTATATCTTGGGTACGAAGAGCCCAAGTGCTGTCATGAAACATGAAAGCTTCTTGCAAAGCTACCTTTCTTCCTTTTTTTAAAAAACATTTTATTTATTTATTTATTAATGAGAAAAATAGAAGGAGAGAGAAAGAACCAGACATCACTCTGGCACATGGGATCGAACATAGGACCTCATGCTTGAGTGTCCAAAGCTTTATCACTGTGCCACCTTCCGGACCACTCTTCCTTTTTTTTAAAAAATTTTTATTTATTACTGGATAGAGACAAGAGAGAAATTTAGAGGGGCAGGGGGAGATAGAGAGGGAGAGAGACAAGAGAGACACCTGCAGTCCTGTTTAACCACTCGTGAAGCTTTCCCACTGCAGGTGGGGACCAGGGGCTTGAACCTGGGTCCTTGTGCACTGTAATGTGTGTGCTTAAACAGGTGTGCCACCACCCAGCCCCTCCTTTCTTTTTTAACAGTTTTTTTTGTATTTATTTCCTTTTTGTTGCCCTTGTTTTTATTGTTGTTGTTGTAATTATTGCTGTTGATATCGTTGCTGGATAGGACAAAGAGCAATCGAGAGAGGAGGGAAAGACAGGGGGAGAGAAAGACAGACACCTGTAGACCTGCTTCACCGCCTATGAAGCGACTCCCCTGCAGGTGGGGAGCCAGGGGCTCAAATTGAGATCCTCACGCCGGTCCTTGCACTTTGCACCTCATGCACTTAACCCACTGCACTACCACCGCCTGACTCCCTAACAGTTATTTTTAAAATGTTTTATTTTCTAATTTTATCTAAGTATTTTGGGTAGAAACAGAGACATTGGGGCCAGATGGTGGCACACCTGCTTAAGTGCTCACATTACAGTGCACGAGGACCCAGCTTAAAGCTCCCATCCTCACCTGCTGGTGTAAGTTCACGAGTGTTGAAGCAGGGCTGCAGATGTCCCTATCTTTCCTTCCCCTCTCAATTTCTCTTTGTCTCTATCCAATAATAAATGAATAAAGATATTTTTAAAAAAGAAATAAACAGACGTTGAGAGGGGAGGAGAGACAGACACCGGCAGCACCCCTCATGACAACGCTACATTTGTTTGTGTGTTGTGTCCATCCTCTTAACAGTTTACATAGAGTGGCTAAGATGTCTTTTTTTATACTTAATTTATTTTATTTTAATTAGAGAGATAGACCACACAGAAACCAGGGCCCTGCTCAGCTCTGGCTGGTGGTGGTGCTGGGAATTGAACCTCGGAGCCTCACGCAGGAGAGTCTTTTGCAGAACCATCATGCTGTCTTCCCAGCCCTTAGATTCCTTCTAACATAAACTAAAGATGACAGTAGATAGTTGTCTTTTGTATGCTGGTTTCTTGTGCCCTTACCTTCAAATCAAACATCACCAACATTCAAGCATTCAAATCTTGCTCTGCAGGACCCCCTCCCTGCCCTGCCCTGGGTCGGGAAGGAAAGCGCAGCTTACAGAGCTGTGGGGTGCTGTAATTCTCACCACAGCCCTTAGAGTTGGCTTGGCTACCAGGCCCATTTTATAGAGGAAGTGAGGCAGGGGCAGAGGCAACGTTGATTTCCTAAGATCACACACAAACTAGAAGCTGACTCAAGTCCAACGCCTGGTAGCTATTTCCAGAGCTCATGGGACCAGTGAGAAAGTCCAGGAGACCCTCCGACCTGCTTGTATCTGTCTGCCAGTTTAGAGGACTGTGTAACTGGGCTCAGTGTGATCTCTCCCCACTTCCACTGTCAGCCTGGGGGCTGGAGGGCCAGGGCTGCTCAGGCCACAGACACACGGGGGTGAAGTGGGGTCTCAGAGAATGAAACGGAGGTGAGTTTGCACACACACACACACACACACACACACACACACACACACACCTGTCTTGTGACCTTGACTGTGCTGCCCTGAGTCTGAACTTGGCAGCTAACATCGCGAGTCCTACTGAGTTGCTTGGATGAGGCGTGGCTTGGGAGCCCTCTGGAGTATTACCACCACAAGTCCTGCGGTAGCTGCAGAGGAGAGGCTGTTCCAGGACAAGGTGCTTTTCTCCAGTCATGCCTAGGATGTGCACGGAAGCCCTGAAAGGGAAACAGCAAGTTCCCCCCGCAAGAACCCGGCAGGAAGTTTAGCAGGAAGTGATGGCAGACTTGCTGGAATATACCTGGAGTGAGCGAGAGCAGTCACTTGGCTTTGCCTGGCGCTGAGGATTCCCGCCTTGCTCTGAGTCAGCAAGACTTGCTCCAGTGGGCTGTGCTGTGGCCTGACTGTGGACACCTCACAGGAGGGAGGTGTTGCCTGTCAGGCGACCCCTGCCATCTGTCCCCTATGTTCTTCTCCTGAGCAAAGCATTGGGCCTCCTCAGAGACCCCATGGATGCTTTTGGGAGAAGCACTTCTCACATCAGAGCCGTTGCTGAAGAGACAGCACACAGCTTTTAGCTTTTCTTTTTCTTTCTTTTTTTTACTGAACACTGGACCTCGCCTCATTTTACATTTTCTAATGACCAAATGCTACAGGAGTTGGCACTTCATGCAGGAGCCTGTGTCCTGGGCTCATGTTCCCAGCCAAATCTGCTTCCCGGGGGGGGGGGGGGGGGATGTACTTCTGAGGTCAGTCAGAGCAAACTTGGCCAGTTTTTCTGATAAGTGTGATTTCTTTAAAGAGCAGTTTTGGGGTTCACAACAAAACCAAACAAAAGGCACTGAGATCTCAAACATATCCCTGTGCTCACACACAGACAGCCTCTTCCAGATACACAAGTTTTCAATTTTCAGAGACACTTTTAATTAGAAAAATGAAAACATGGAAAATACAAAAAAAAAAGTACAAAAGGAAATAGGGGAAGAACAAAAATCCATTGTTTGATTCCCCATAAGCAACTATTGCTAACACCTTAATGGATGTTTCCTTTTTATTGTATTTTCAATATGTCATTTGATCATATCCATTTATTATAAGGGAATTTTCTATAAGCTCTAAGAATGATTTCTTTCTTTTTTTGTCTTTTTTTTTTTTTGCCTCCAGGGTTATTGCTGGGGCTCAGTGCCCGTACCACGAATTCACTGCTCCTGGAGGCCATTATTTTTTCCTTTTGTTGCACTTTTTTTTTTAACCATTGTGGTTATTATTGTTGTTTATGTCATTGTTGGATAGGACAGAGAGAAATGGAGAGAAGAGGGGAAAACAGAGAGGAGGAGAGAAAGATAGACACCTGCAGACCTGCTTCACTGCTTATGAAGGGAGCACTCCCCCCACACACAGGTAGGGAGCCGGGGCTCTAACCAGGATCCTTACACTGGTCCTTGTGCTTTGCAACATGTGTGCTTAACCCATTGCACTACCACCCAGCCCCCTAAGAAAGATTTCTTTTTTTAAAATTTTTTAAATTTTTAATTTAATTTTATATTTATTTATTTATTCCCTTTTGTTGCCCTTGTTGTTTTATTGTTGTAGTTATTGATGTCGTCGTTGTTGGATAGGACAGAGAGAAATGGAGAGAGGGGGAGAGAAAGACAGACACCTGCAGACCTGCTTCACCGCCTGTGAAGCGACTCCCCTGCAGGTGGGGAGCCAGGGCTCGAACCGGGATCCTTATGCCAGTCCTTGTGCTTTGTGCCACCTGCACTTAACCCGCTGAGCTACAGCTCGACTCCCAGAAAGATTTCTTAAGGATGGATACATGATAATAGCATCACAAAGATAATATCACACTTTATAATTTACTTAAGCAGCCTCTAGTCTTATAAATAACATTTAGATAGTGAATATATATTTTTTAATTATCTTTATTTGTTGGCTAGAGACTGTCAGAAAACGAGAGGGGAGAAAAGGGAAAAACAAGCAGCTAATGCACGTGTGTCTAATGATTGAGTTATGTTCATCACATGATAAATCCTGATTTTAAAGTAAACTTTTCATATGGTAGAACTTACATAAATTCATTATCAGATGATCACAGGAAGCTGTGAAATGTTTCTTTTTTTTTGCCTCCAGGGTTATTGCTGGGACTCAGTGCCTGCACCATGAATCCACTGCTCCTGGAGGCCTTTTTTTTTTTTTTTCTTCCCCTTTTGTTGCCCTTGTTGTTGTAGCCTTGTTGTGGTTATTATTGTTGTTGATGTCATTTCGTTGTTGGATAGAACAAAGAAATCGAGAGAGGAGGGGAAGACAGGGGGAGAGAAAGATAGACACCTGTAGACCTGCTTCACCACCTGTGAAGTGACTCCCCTGCAGGTGGGGAGCCGGGGGCTCGAACCTGGATTCTTACGCCGATCCTTGTACTCTGCGCCATGTGCGCTTAACCCGCTGCACTACCGCCCCACCCCGAAATGTTTCTTCTACCCCGCAGGGAGACTTCACAAGAGGCAAGACAGGTCTGCAGGTGTCTCTCTTTCTCTCTCCTTCTCTATCTCCCTATCCTCGCTCTATTTGTATTATATACTTTTAAGGTTTTGTTTAGTTATTCTAAGAGAGGGAGAAGCAGAGAATCACTCTGGCCCACGCTATGAGGAGGATCAGATTCAGGTCCTCATTAGAGAACCTAATGAGGCTGGGGAGACAGCACAGGTTTCTGCAAAAGACTCTCCTGCCCGAGGCTTCAAGGTCCCAGGTTCAATCCCCAACACCACCATCAGCCAGAGCTAAACAGGGCTCTGGCTCTGTCCCTGTATCTTTCTCTCACTGAGAGACAGAGAGAGGCCAACACTTTATTTTTCACACATTCAGGTTTGGAAAGCACGGCTCACAGCTGTCCCTGTGTCTGACTTGAAACTGCCCAGCACGTTCACCAGCCTGACGTCTGGGATCTGAGCCCGTCCTCTGCTGCGTCCCCCCAGCCCGAGGTGCACTTCCTCCTCGCTGCAGATGGAGCCCAGCGCAGGCTTGTTCTCTCGCCCAGCGGTGGCCTGCTCCCCATCAGCAGAACCTTGTGTGGAAGATGAGGGGCCCTCAGCCCTCCCAGAGCGGGGCCAGGTTGTCCCCCTCCCCTGGAGCTGGGCCCCCTGCCCAAACTGGCCTAGGGATGAGCATGTCCAGGCCAAGCGGGCCAGGGTGGAGACCATCGTGCGGGCCATGTGCCTCCCTGCCAACCCGCTGGGACCGGCTAACTCCCGGGCAGGGGGAGGCCGATCCCGCCTGCAGCAGGCCCAGGGGCGCAGGAGAAAGCAGCAGCTCCCTGTGCAGCAAGGCCTGCCGCTGACTGGGCCCAGAAGCACTAGGCAGAGGCGGCCCCGGGTTCGAGAGCAGCTGCACCTGCTGAGGCAGCAGCTGACACACCTTCAGGAGCATGTGCTTCGGGCAGCCGGGTGTGGGGACTCGGCCCTGGGCTCTGGGGGCCCTCTGAGCAGGTCGCAGATGGATGTCCCTGAGTCCTGGGCAGGGGACAGTGAGCCCCACCAGAGCTGCAGCAGGGATCTTCCTGGGGCGGAGAGACACGGGGGGCCCAGCCTGCTCCCCGGGGAGGCCTGGTCTCTGCTGCAGGTCCTGAGGGGGGAGCTGGCCAGGGCACTGGACTCGGCACTGCACAGGGTGCTCCTGGACCCCTCAGGGCCCTTGACCCAGCTGGACAGGACCCTCGGGGAGCTGCAGCCAGAAGGCAGGAGCAGGCCCCCTCCACCCGAGGGAGACACCTCCCAAGACCCCCTCCCTCTGGCCCTGCCTCAGGTGGGTGGCCCAAGGGGACACTCACTACTGGCCAGACCTCAAGATGCCCCACAGTATCCTGTCTCGCCCATGGTGCTCCTCAAGCCCCTGGAGAGTCCCCCAGCCAGCTGCCCCACAGTGGCGCCTCCCCACACCCGGGGACAGCAGGTAACCGCCCACGGCTGCTGGCGCGCTGGCCTCTGCCCCCCTCCTAGCTCAGAGCCGGCCCTCCAGCCTTGGGGGGCCACCGGGCTGCGCCCCTCGGTCCTGAGTCGGCATCAGACCTGCTTACCCTTGGCTCCGCTCAGTTTGAAAAGCCTGCCCCTCCCCACCATGGTGAAGAGGGAGCAGGGGCCCCTGCAAGGGGCCCTCAACACACCTTCTTTCCACATATCCTTTACCAGGCGTGGGCTGGGAGGAGGGAGGGCACCAGAGGAGGGGGAGGCGCGTCACAAATCTCTGTCAGAGCCTGGCCGGGGCTGGAATTTGGGACTTCAGGTGCCCCAACCTCACAAGTCCAGTGCTCTCCCCACCACACCACCTCCCGAAGGCCTTCTTGATGTGCCTTCCCTGTGGCTCCCAGTTATAAGTCCCTGAGAAATCGTGGCCAAGTTCTGGGACCTGAGGGATGCTGGAAAGCTCCAGGTTTCTTCCATGACACATCCTCTTCTACCCCCTAGGCTTTGAGAGGCGGATTTTGTCTTTAAACTCAAACGGGCGCTGGAGAAACAGCTCACTGCCCTGAGTGCCCTGCACTGCCGTGTGCATGATGCAGGCTGACCCTCAGCACTATAGCTGAGGCACCGTGGGCCTGGACAGAGCTTCAGTGCTGTGGTGCCTCCGTGTTGGGCTCGTCTGTCTGTCTGAAGGAAAAAGTGACCTGGGGACCAGGTGGTCATGCACCTGGCAGAGCACACACATTACTGCATTCAAGGACTGAGGTTCAACCCCCAACCCCACCTGTGTATGGGGGGGGAGCTTAGTGAGCGGTGGAGCAGTGCAGTAGGTGTCTCTCATTCTCTCTGGCTCTCTCTTCCACTCTGTCTCTCTTGCTCACTCTCTATCAAAAAAAAAAAAAAAAGTCACTAGGGAAGAGTGAAGTTGAATAGGTACCAAGCCCCAGCAGTAAGACTAACCCTGGTGGCAAATAAATAAATAAATAAATAAAATGGAAGGAAGAAAGAAAAAGAAAAAAACAAAGATCTAGGCAGTAGATAGCATAATGGTTATGCAATGAGACCCTGCCTGAGGCTCCAAAGTCCCAGGTTCAATCCCCCTATACCACCATAAGCTAGAGCTGATCAGTGCTCTGGGGAAAAAAAAAAAAAAAAGAAAGGAAAAAGAGAGAGATTTAGAGAAGTGAGATCACGCCTGCATAAGGCCCGGCTTCTGACAAAACAAAATGAAAACTCCAGGGGGCTTCCCCAGCATGCTAAGATGGCCTGGGAGGCCCCTGTGTGCTTGTGAGCTGGCAGAGAGAATTATCAGACGGGGCTTCTCCAGCTGCCCTGTGCTATGGCTGGAAAGTCTGCACTGTCTAGATAACCCTGGGCGAGGATAAGTGGCACCAGAAACTGCCCGGGAAGAAAGCTGGGCATGTTTTTCTGAGACTCAATCCAAGAATTTGACGGAAGGGGCAGGTCTGCTGTGGAGACTGGACTGAAGCCAGAGGTGGGTGTGTAAGGGAAAGGAAGTCTCCCCAGAGTGGGTTGATCTGTAGGGTCTCTTTCCTCTTTTTAATTTTAGTGATAGTGAGAGACAGAAAAAGATAGAGAGGGAGACAGAGACAGAGCAACAGAGAAGCACTTGTACTGTGCTATCATTTGTGAAGCTTCTGCCCAGGTCTTTAAGTGTGATCATGTGCACTTTGCTGGGTGAGCCACTTTGCTGGGCCCTGGAGTCTTTTTATTTATTTATTTTAAAAGATTTTATTTTTTTATTTATGAGAAAAATAGAAGAGAGAATGAACCAGATATCACTTTGGAACATGTGCTGCCGGGGATCGAACTCGGGACCTCATGCTTGAGAGTCCAAAGCTTTATCACTTTGCCACCTCCTGGACCACTATTTATTTATTTTTTTAATGGGAGAGAGAGAGATACAGAAAGGCCAGAGCATTGCTCAGCTCTGGCTTATTGTGGGGCAGGTGATTGAACCTGGGATCTCGGAGCCTCAGGCATGAAAGTGCTTTTGCATAACCACTCTGCTGTCTTCCCAACCCCGGGAGGGGGAGCTAGAGAGGGAGAGACACCGGCAGACTTGCTTCACTGGGGCTCAGTGCCTGTACTACAAATGCACTACTCCTAGTAACCATCTTTTCCCATTTTTTTCTTTGTTTTATTTTGTTTAACAAGACAAATTGAGAGAGGGAGGAGGAGACAGAGTAAGACAGACACCTGCAGACCCGCTTTACCTCTTGTGAAGCTTCCCCACTGCAGATGGGGAGCGGGGGCTTGAACCCCGGTCCTTGTTCATGGTGACGCCCTGTCCTAACCCCAAGGAAGCTGCACTCTCCCCACTGCAAACCTCCCTCTGCGTGCGAGTGGATGGCCTTGGAAAGCACTAGAGCCTGCACCGACTCGGTGGGACATGAAGCTGAGAACCGCGGCTCCGAGTGCCCGCCTCCCATCAGCACCTTGCAGGACTCGCTCCTTGCAAGTGGGACGTTGCGCCGCCCCAGGACGGGTCTCTGGGCTGGTGCTGCCGCTTCTCGAGTCTCCCAGCTAGGTAGGGTGGGGTGCTGCCATTGTGTCCGCCATGCTCTGAGCGCCCCCTGCTGGCCGCAGGGAGAGAAGCGCCCCAGTCGGGGCAGCGCCGGTGCTTTCCCGGCAGGCAGCGCGCGCACATCTGGAAGCCCTCGAGGCCGTGGCTCGCTGCACAAATTTCCTTGCCTGCTGGTGCAGAAGCGTCAGTACAGACAGACTTCCTTGCCGGGCGACCGGCTAGCAGTCTGTAACTTTGCTAAGTGGCCGGCCACTCGACTGACTCCCCAATGCCAGGCAAAGGCAGAATTCCACAACTCAGTCTCGAATATTCTCTGCAGTTTCCCAGTTGCCAGGCCTTGCTCTGTGGGTTACAACTGGGGCTCCAGTGCCTGCAAAGACTCCACGGCTCCCAGAGATCCTTTCTTTTTCCTTCTAGATGGAGGATGAGGAGCAGAGAGGGACAGAGAGACAAACAGAGAGACAAACAGAGGACAGACAGCACAGCACTACACTGCTTATGAAGCTTCCTCCCTGCAGGCACTCCAGTGTGGTGGCTGGGATCTCAAACCCAGGTCCTTACTCATGGTAATGTGTGTGCTTTACCAGGTGAGACACCTGCTAACATCTGAGAGCTGAACCGTCTCAGTGCCTCAGCTGTCAGCCCTAAGATCCAGGTGTTTGTGTATGTGTGTAAGAGACAGAGACATTTCGCCCCAACCCCAGGATGGCTTCCTGGATTGCTAAGTGCTCTCCCATAAGAATCCTTTTAAAATTTTCTTTATTTATTCATGAGAAAGATAGGAAGAAAGAACCAGACATCACTCTGGTACATGTGCTACCGGGGACTGAAGTCAGGATCTTATGCTTGAAGAGTCCAGAGTTTTATCCACTGCACAAGCTCCTGGACCACAAGAATCCTTGTTTCCCTCTGAGTGCACTACAACACTACTACAGGTCACTGTTGTTAGAGGTGGGACGTGCTCTGTGAAATAGCTCATCTGGGGAGTGCACTACTTTGCCACATGCACAACCCTGGTTCAAGCTCGGTCCTCAGGGCACGGAAAGAAGTTTCAGTGCTGTGTTGGCTTTGTCTATCTCTACCTCTCTTCCTTTAACTTAAAAATGAAAAAGGAATAAAGAAAAGAGAGAAAGGAAGAAAGATTTTTTAAAACAAGAACAGCAGGCATAGTGAGTACGGGTCGGAATATAATCCCATATTTTTGTATGGATTCAAGATGACTGATCATTCACTCACTCATCCTTCATCCAACCAACATTTATTGAGCACCTACTATGTTCCTAGTCCATGTGGAGCACGAGGAGGAAAAGATGAGGTCCTCACCCACAAGCTCAGCCTGGTGGGGAGACAGGCACGCAGTAGCAATTGCAGTAAGCCAACAGCCACGCAGAGGTCTTACAAGGAGCCGTGGCAGCCCAGGGATGGCAGGCCTGGTTCTGTAGGGAGCAGCTTCACAGAGGAGAGAGCTGCTGGGCTGAGGTGGGAGGGACCAGAGATGGTCCCACCAGGCAGACAGATCAGATACAGTCTAGTTTAAGCTTCTTGAGCCCAAGCAGAGTTACTCTGGGTCCTCAGCCGGCTTGAACACTGTGGAGGCAGTTAGGAGCCTTCATAAGAAAGAGGACCACTGAGCTGACTCCTGTCGTTTCACAGGTGGGGAAACTGAGGCAGAGAAGGGCAGTACATTTCTACGTGAGGGCTTGAAATGGTGTATCAGGAACAGAGCTGCCTTCTCTCTCCTTGCCATTTTGAGAGCAGGCATGAAATGTATGGCATTTGATAACGTATATACCAATTTTCATATCAAATGGTCTCTAAATTCTGCAACTTTGCTGTACATAGATTGTATTCAACATCTGTAGTAATTTGAGTAGACTTGCTACAGAAAAAAAAAGGGGGGGCACATATGCTGAAAAAAAAAATTAAAGATCAAACCCTAGAGAACAGGCCCACTCACAGCTTGGACAGCCTGACAAGCCTGCTTGGTGGACGAGCGTTGGTTTCCCTTGACACCAGGGTGCGTTCAGGAGGGCCTGAGTCCTGGCCACTTGAAGAAGGCCAAGCTGATGTTCTTCTTCACGCGCTACCCCAGCTCCAGCCTCCTGAAGGCGTACTTCCCCGACGTTCAGGTAAAGTCATGCGGCTAGCCGAGCGTTAGCCTCTTCAAAGTAGTAGCCTCTGCCAGCCAGCACACGTCAGACCCCTTTCATGTGGTGGATCCGTTCTGGGCAGATCTTCCACCCAACCCAGTGAAGAGCGTTGGGATAAGTTCAAGTTTCAGAATCTTTAAGTTTAAGTTAGAGCCAGACACGAGCACACACACACATGCAGAGAGAAGGTGGAGAAAGGAAAGAAAAAGCAGATGGCGTCTTTGGCCTGGTTCTCTGTCCATGCTGGAGACATTATTTTATTACTATATTTTCTGAGTTCTTGTTTTTAAATTTATGAGACACCCACAGCTTTGCTTCACCACTCGTGAAGCTTTCACCCTGCAGGTGGGGACTGGGGGCTCAAACCTGGGTCCTTGGGCATTGTAGCATGTGTGCTCAACCAGGTGCATGACCAACCAGCCCCCCTTGAGACATTATTATTTTAAAAATATATATACTTAAAATATTTATTCCCTTTTGTTGCCATTATTGTCGTTGCTGTTGGATAGGACAGAGAGAAATGGAGAGAGAAGGGGAGGACAGAGAGGGGTAAAGAAAGACAGACACCTGCAGACCTGCTTCACCGCCTGTGAAGCGACCCCCTGCAGGTAGGGAGCCGGGGGCTTGAACCAGGAACCTTACACCCGGTCCTTGCACTTTGTGCCACCTGCACTTAACCCGTTGGGCTACCACATGACTCCCAAATAAAATATTTTTTACATAAGGTTCCCGGTTGAGCCCCCAGCTCCCTACCTGCAGGGGAGTTGCTCGAACCAGGATTCTTGAGCGTGCTCTGTGTCACCTGCGCTTAACCTGGTGTGCTACTGCCCGACTCCCGGGAGACATTATTTTTCTTTTTATTTAAAATTAAAAAAAAAATTATTCCCTTTTGTTGCCCTTGTTTTTTATTGTTGTGGTTATTACTGTTGTTATTGATGCCATCATTGTTGGATAGGACAGAGAGAAATGGAGAGAGGAGGGGAAGACAGAGAGGGAGAGAGAAAGACACCTGCAGACCTGCTTCATCACCTGTGAAGCGACTCCCCTGCAAGTAGGGAGCCGGGGGCTTGAGCCGGGATCCTTATGTTGGTCCTTGCGCTTTGCTACTGCCCAGCTCCCGAGACATTATTTTTAAATGAACATATAAAGACTCCAACAGGGTCCAATTTCTTTTTTTTTTTTTTGCCTGTAGTTATTGCTGGGGCCCAGTGTCAGCACAATGAACCCACTGCTCCTGGAGGCCATTTCCCCCATTTTATTGGATATGATAGAGAGCAATGGAGAGAGGAGATAAGAGGGAAAGAGACACTTGCAGACCTGCTTCACTACTTGTGAAGTGTCCCCCTTGCAGGTGGAGAGCTGGGGACTCAAACCTGGATCCTTGCACTTAGTACTATGTGCGCTTAACCAAGGACCCAGAGTGCAATTTCCTTCCATTCGGCTTGCTGAGCCTCACTGAGTGAAGGTCACTGCACACATCTAGTGTGGCAACAAGTGTCACACTTTGTGTCTGTGATCAGATTTGTCTGTTCCCATCAACCTCCAAGGTCAGCTGCCGCCTAACGGGCTCTGACTGTGGGTTGGTGCCTATCCTTCCCATTCCTTCAGGCGTCTTCCCCTCACATTCAGTTGCTCAGTTGATCCTGAACCAAGCTCTGGTTTCAACTCATTCTACAATTGCAAGTTAGGATCAACTGTTTTCCAATTTGCACCTTCATGCCTTTCCTTGGCCCTTTCTCAGGCAGGAGGCATCGGGATGGCCGTGTGATCTGCCCAGGAGCCCCCAAAGCTGGCCTTAATTAAGCATGTCCTTCCCAAAGTCACCCATAGATACCCTGACAAGCTTTCCATGGGTGAAAAACATAATAAACCAGGCAGGGGTAGATAGCATAATGGTTCTGCAAAGAGACTCTCATGCCTGAGGCTCCAAAGTCCCAGGTTCAATCCCCCACACCACCATAAGCCAGAGCTGAGCAGTGCTCCGGTAGGAAAGAGAAAGAAATGGAGAGAGAGAAAGAAAGGATTGTATTCCCTAGTGGGCAATGAGATTCATTAAGATTTTGGAAAATAGGGGGTCGGGCGGTGGTGCAGTGGGTTAAGCGCACGTGGCGCAAAGCACAGGGACCGGCGTAAGGATCCCGGTTCAAGCCCCTGGCTCCCCACCTGCAGGGGAGTCGCTTCACAGGCGGTGAAGCAGGTTTGTAGGTGTCTGTCTTTCTCTCCCCTTCTCTGTCTTCCCCTCCTCTCTCCTTTTCTCTCTGTCCTATCCAACAACGAGCTGCGTCAACAAGGGCAATAATAATAACCACAACGAAGCTACAACAAGGGCAACAAAAGGGGAAAAAATGGCCTCCAGGAGCGGTGGATTCATGGTGCAGGCACCGAGCCCAGCAATAGCCCTGGAGGAGGAAAAAAAAAAAAAGATTTTGGAAAATAGCAGTGGCTCCTCCTCTTCAGTGGGAGCTTATTTTTTCATGTTGGTTGAAACTATTCATATGAACTTCTCGCTCTCTCGCCTTCAGGGTTATTGCTTGGGCTCAGTGCTGGCACTACAAATCCACTGCTCCAGGAGACTTTTTTGTAATTTTTTTTATTGGGTAGGACAGAGAAATGGAGAGAGGAGGGGAAGACAGAGAGGGGGAGAGAAAGACAGACACCTACACTGCCAGGTTAGAGTAGTCTGCCTGTGGACTCTGAAAGACAGATACCTGCAGACCTGCTTCACCACCTGTGAAGCAACTCCCTTGCAGGTGAGGAGCCGGGGGCTCGAACAGGGATCTTTGTGCCGGTCCTTGCGCTTTGTACTGTGTGTGCTTTACCCGCTGTGCCACCATCCGGCCCCATGAACCTCTCTTGAGCTGGAAGCTGGCAGGTGCAACATGGTGGTTCTGCGTGTGACTTGAGAGCCCCTGCTGTTGTTTGTACAGTTCAACCGATGCGTCACCTCCCAGATGATCAAGTGGTTCAGCAACTTCCGAGAGTTTTATTACATCCAAATGGAAAGATCAGCTCGACAAGCCGTTTCCGATGGTGTCACGGATCCCAAAGCACTGGTGGTTCTTCGTGACTCCGAACTGTTTCGAGCACTCAACACGCACTATAACAAGGGAGATGACTTGGAGGTGAGCGTGTGTGCCCGGCCCCCAGGACAGCTGACGGGCGCCTTCTTTTTCTGGCCGGTCTTGTAGAAACAAGTTTCCTTTGGGGCTGGTGAAATAGCTCACCCAGACACTGTGCTGCATTGCCGTGTGCGCGACCCAGGTTCAAGCCCGGCCCCCACTGCACCGGAGGAAGCTTCAGTACTGTGGGCTCTTCCACTCTTTGTCTCTCTCCATCTGTCCTACATCACTGAGAGGCCGGGCCGTTTGGGGTCAGCCTCATAGCCTCAGCAACAGGTGACGTCAGTGTCCAGCCGGATGCAGACAGGGGACCCCTGGGTGTCTGTCATTTTAGTCAGGGCCCCAGTATCTTTAAACCGGTCCTTGCACTTTGCGCCACTTGCGCTTAACCTGCTGCACTACCACCCGACCCCCATGGGCCCCAGTATCAAGTTTTGTGACTAGCTGATCTTTTTGCCTTAGTGATACTAAGGAGGCCCTGGACTAAATGCTGAGCTCAGCTATAGTAGCCAGTCTTGGTTTTCTTCACAACAATTTAGGCTTGTCAGCTCTTGACAGATCTTTAATTAATTAACTAGTTAATTACTTTTTTGCCTCCAGGATTATTGCTGGGGCTCGGTGCCTGCATCATGAATCCACTGCTCCTAGAGGTTATTTTTCCCATTTTGTTGTCTTTGTTGTTGGACGGAACAGAGAAATGGAGAGGGGAAGACAGAGGGGGGAGAGAAAGAAAGAGACATCTGCAGACCTGCTTCACCACCTATGAAGTGACCCCCTGCACACAGGTGGGGAGTGGGGACTTGAACCTGGGTCATTGAGCATGTTAACATATTTACTTAAACAAGTACACCACTGCCCAGCCCTGTAAACAGCCCTTTTAAGCCACAGGCTTCAACTCAGTCAGATGCAGCTTCTCACTAGTGAAGCATCACCTCTGGGTGGAACCTGAGGGGCTGTCCTCAGAATGCTTTCTCCTGCGGCTGCCTGGCTGGCATGACGGTGTGAAGGGTCATGTCTGAGGGGCAGGCTCTTCTGTGCGCTGCCTGAGTCAGAGGCCAGTGAGCAAGGCAGCTCTGACCATTGTGCCTCCCGGGGGCAGCCGGGACCGAGGGCGTGTGGGGTCAGTGTTTCTCTGCCTCAGGTCTCGCCTTACTTGCCGGTGTCTTTGGAAATGCAGGTCCCAGACTGCTTCCTGGAAATCGCCAGCGTGACTCTCCAGGAGTTCTTCAGGGCTGTCTCCGCAGGGAAAGACTCAGATCCTTCCTGGAAGAAACCCATTTATAAAATTATTTCGAAACTGGACCGTGACATCCCAGAGATATTTAAATCTTCCAGCTATCCCCAGGAGCCGTTTCAGAATTAAGCTCCCACAAAGTGAGGAGTAACTGGTCAGGGTTTCCAGTGCTCCTCTTAAGTGGCAGTCAGTGAAGTCTAGTCATGGGAGAAGGGCATAAGGAGAAATTCCGGAACAGGCATTGTTGCCGTTTGATCATTTGTTTTGCTTTGGTGGTGATTTTTGTGGTAGAGCCTCTTGCTTTGCCTGTGTGATGCTGATTTTGATCCCTGGCATCACATTCAAAAATATCTGGGACCAGAGAGATAGCTCACTGTGTAGCTTGCCCGGTGTGCCAACCAATCGCAAGCCCTGGCGCCCATGGGAAGACCTCTGGCAACTGAAGAAGTTTGTTCTTACTCTGTCTCTACTGAATGTAGAAGGGGAAAAAAAAAAAAAGACAGTGTGGCGTTCTGGTTTTTCCCTCTCAATAAAAAATAAGTTTCTTCCCCTTCATCATGCACCAGGCCCTCCCATCCCCTTAGCTGGAGGTGAGAGTATTCTGCAGACATGTCATGGCGAGATGAAAAATCATACCATGTGTTAGTGACTGTGCTATAAATCAATAACCCCCAATAAAATGAAAAAAAAAAAAAGTATCAACCAAGGGTGTTGGTAACCAACTGTACAAAGAAACAGAAGACTTGAGTTTCTACTGGCCTGAAGCTTGGGACCTCGAGGTGCCACTGTATCTGTCAAGTGGGACTGTGGGGCTAGTTTGCTGTCCCCTGACTTTCAGAAAAGTTATCATCACATTTGGGATTTTTGTGTATTGCTAATTTAACATGTTCCCTCCCATCTCTCTCTCTCCCCCTCCCTCTTCTCCTACCAGAGCATGGCTCAGCTCTGGCTTTGGGAGACGCAGGGGATGGAACCAACATGAAGTGTGACTCACTGAGCACATAGGCAGGGCAGCTGCCAAGCTGAGAGGAGACATCTTTTTTTTTTTTTTTTTAATCTTTATTTACTGGATAGAGACAGCCAGAAATAGAAAGGGAAGGGGGTGATAGAGAAGGCGAGAGACCTGCAGCCCTGCTTCACCGCTCGAAAAGCTTTCCCCATGCAAGTGGGGACCAGGGGCTCGAACCTGGGTCCTTGCACACTGCAACCAGGTGCACCACCGCCTGGCCCCCCGGCATCTGTGTTCTAAGCTTGTCAAGAAGCAAGTCTCCGTAAACACAGGCTGAAGTGGGAGTCAAGAGTTTGGGGGCTAGTGTTCTGATTAAAGGGTGTCTATCATTTGACAAGTTCACTTCTTTCCCAGCTACACGAAGCAAATTTCCATATTCAGTTACCCCACTTTCTTGACTTTTGTGGGTGGGCTAAATAAGAGGAAACAGAATCCCTTAAACTCGTTCAAGATGTATCCATACAACATATATCTCTGTCTTTTGAACACAAAACAAAACTGAAGTTCCCTGCGGAGTTGGAGCCTTGAGCATGCATGACGGCTGCAAAAATTTTGGGAGCTGAGGCCCCAGGTTCGATTCCTGCAGCACCATCAGCAAGAGCTGAGCAGGGTTCTGGGGAATTGGTTGACCTGTGAGCAACTGTTTTTGTTTTAATGATGGAGTATAGAATATAGGGAGGGGTACGAGGAGGGGCAGCCTCTGTGATCCAAGCCGAGATACTCCCTTTAGAAACTACTACTTCTTCTTTTTAAAAATATTTATTTATTCCCTTTTGTTGCCCTTTTTTTAAAAATTGTTGTAGTTATAACAACAACTACAACAATAAAATAACAAGGGCAACAAAAGGGAAAATAAGTATTAAAAAAAAAACTAAAAAAAAAAAAAAGATTATGTGATAAAAGAAAAAAAAATACACAAAAGTCTTCTTTGCTGCCTAAAAAGGACACTATTTATTTTATACTGGGTTCACAGCAAAATTGAGCAGCACACACTGGAACTTCCCACAAATACCAAGCCTCCAAATGTGCACATACGCCCGGCACTGATACTCCCCATCGTGTGACTTTTGTTCCAGCTGATACACCGGCAGCAACACATCAGCACCACCCACCCCCAGGTCCAGTCTCCATGAGGATCGCTCTGGGTACAAGTAAACAGGGCTCCGATTCTTCCCACCATTCTGGTGTTCTAGCAAACACCACATCTGCCTCTGTAGTTTTACCTTTTCAAGGGTGTCAAATAGTTGGAATGCTATAATAGGCACCATTTCCAGACTTTTATAATATCCATTCAAGTCTTGTCCACACGGATGACGCAAAAGCTCATTTCCTTTGACTGCAAAACAGTATTCTGTCGTTTGGATGTAAGCAATGTATCCATTATCTACGGAACGACATCTTGGCTGATTCCAACTCTGGCAATTATGAATTATGAAGAGACGCAACAGATACTGTCATAGTGTCCTGGGTATGTGCCAAGGGGCAGGGTGGAGAGACAGCTCAGGAGGTAAAGCGCACACAACATACCGTGTGAGGCTTTGGGTTTAGCCCCTGGCCCCACCTAAGCGCACCATGAACACTACCTGGGGAGGGGCGGTTGTTCCATGATGGTGAAATGGTATATTGGCATCGCCTTCTCCCACTAAAAATTAATTTTTTTTTTTAAATTAGTCTGTGGAGATCACTTAGCAGTAAGGTGCATGTATGATGACCTTGATTCATGCACTGCATCAAAGCAAGTAAACCAACCCAGGAACATGAGTTCTGGACCGTACAGTAACAGAATGCTAACTTTTGTGAGAACTTGCTGAATAATCTTGCAAATCAGCTGTGAAGCGACTCCCCTGCTGGTGGGGGGCCGGGGGCTCGAACCGGGATCCTTACACTTTGCGCCATATGCACTTAACCTGCTGGACTACTGCTCGACTCCCAGCTTTATATTCTTGTCAGCATCTGCAGTCAGTGCTCCACACGGAGGCCATCTTGTCCTAATGTGGACATGTGATATGAGGCACTGATTCAGATGCTCGCTCACCATCTATCTACTTTCAGGAGACATCATCAGTGATGCAGCGTAAACATCAAGTTACTTCTTTTATTTACTTAGTTTTAAGAATTTGGTGGATATTCTGGGTAATGGTCCCTTATTAGATTTTTCTAATATTTCCTAGATTTTCTAATATTTCCTCCCAGCCTGTGGCTTGTTTTTTGTTTTGTTTTGTTTGTTTTGACAGTGTCCTTGGAAGGCATGAACCTAAATATGAATGAAATCCTATTTATTCTTTCTTTCATGGGCTGTAGCTTGGTGATCTAAAGTCATGACCAAACCTAAGTTTACTCAGCTAGATTTCTGTTCCCATTATCTTTTAGGATTTCTACTTTTTTGGTGTGTGCTGAACATTTAGTTCCATGATACACTGAATTAATTTTTGTGAAAGATGTTATGGTCTGTCTCGATGTTCCAGTGCCACTTGAAAACATGTCCCACAGTACCGGACTCCTCCTTTATCAAAGATTAGCTGATGGTGTGTATCTACTGCAAGGTCTTGATTTTCTTCCATTTCTATCTGCTTACCCCTTCCCCAACTCCACACTGTCTGGATCACTGTACCTCTGGAGTCCTAACAGTTTGGTAGTATCAGTCCTTCAACTTTTTTTTTTTTTTTACTACTGGATTGGTTTTCCTGGATTTTTTTTTTAAAGATTGATTATTTATTTATTTATTTATTTATTTACTTACTTACTTACTACGAAGGCAGGAGGAGAGAGAGAAAGAACCAGACATCATTCTGGTACATGTGTTGCCGGGGATCAAACTCAGGACCTCATGCTTGAGAGTCCAGTGCTTTATCCACTGCGCCACCTCCCAGACCACTTCCTGGATCTTTTGTCTCTCCTTAACTATAAGTCTTAGAATCAATCTACCCAAAAAAAAAAAAAAAAAAAAAAAAAAGTGCTGTTTTTAAAAAACTGGGATTATACTGAATCTAGATTGTTTTGTCACTGTTACGTCAACAAAGTTGAGCCTTCTTATCCATAAACATGAAATATCTATTTAGTTCTTTGATTTTTTAAATCAGTTTTATAGTTTTCTCATGTAGGTTTTGTACATGTCTGGTAAATGTGCAGCTTAGTATTTTATTTTTGGGGTTCTAATACATGGTATTCCCCTAACTTTCAAACTTCATAGGAAAAATAATGACTTTTAATGTTGATTTGCCAGGCTGAAAATTTACTGTCAAAAAAAAAAAAAAAAAAAACAGCACTTTTTCTTTTTTAACTCAAGACAATCATATCTCCTGTGGACAAAGTCTTGCCTTTGTATATCTTTTTTGTCTCGTCTTTTTTATTAGCTATGATTTCCAATAGAGTGTTGACAAGCTGTGGTGAGGGGACATTCTTTACTTGTCCTGATCTCAGTAGTGAAGTTCCAAGTTGACCTGCTATGGAGCATCACAAAATGTTAGAGCCATAGACTTCTTACATTCTTTTGTAAAGATTGTATAGATTAATGAGAAAGACCAGAAGAGAGAGAACCAGACATCACCCTAGTACACGTGCTGCCAGGGAAGAACTCAGGACTTCTCGCTTGGGAGTCCAATGCTTTATCCACTGTGCCATCTCCTGGACCATGACGTCATATATTCTTTATCAAGCAAGTTCTTCTCTACTTCTAGTTTACTGAGTTTTTTTTTTTTTTTTGCATGAATCCATGTGGGATTTTGTAAAATGCTTCTGTATCTATTTATATGATCATGTGATTTTTTTTTACCTTTAGCCTGTTGACATCAATAAGTTTCTCAATTTTGACCCAGCCTTGCATGCCTGGGATAAATTTCACTTGATTATGAAACATAATTATTATGCATTGCTGGATTAGACTTGCTAATATTTTGTTCAGGATTTTTGCATGGCTTTTCACAAGAAAGCTGTAGTTAGTTCTCTTGTAATGTCTTTGGCTTTGATATTCAGTTGGAAAGAAATACTCCTTTTGCTTTTATCTCCTAAAAGAAATATTAGAAAACAGGTATAGCTTCTTCCTTACATGTTTGGTAGGATTCCCTGTGAATCCATCTAGGCTGGCTGCTCTTTGCTTCAGAAGGTTAAATTATTGATCCAATTTCTCAGAAAAAGGTCTATCCCACTACTTTTATCTTGCGTGAGTTTTGACAGAATGTGCCTTTAAATAGTCAATTTTATCTAGGTTGTCAGGTCTGTGGAGAGAATTTCCATAGTATTCCTTTGCTATCCTTTTACTGTCCATGAGACCAAACGTGATGTCCCTGCCTTCATTTCCATGCCAGTAAATCTTGTGGAGAATATTCTTTTAATGTAAGTTTTAATACTTAAATAAGAATTAGATCCTTTCAAGAAAAGTGGACATTACAGACTAATACTGCTTAAGAAAAAAGCAAACAAGGCTAGAGTATATCCAAACCTCTGTAATACCAGATTTTTTTTTTTAAAGCAAGGAGTATATCAAAACGTATCTAATTCCAGTTTTATTCAACTAGTATTAAAGATGTGAAATGTAAGAATAACTTTCAAAATCACCCATGGACACTGCTGTCATCATTTCAAGTGGGGTTGAGGAAGATCTGAAAAAAGGAACTTCTCGATACAGGGAGATTATTATTTTTTTCAACTGACTATTTTTCCTACCACTGAAACACAGCACCAATCCCCAAAGCTTATTAGTTTGGAAGCATGCCTATTACTCAGTCTGTTTAGCTCATCCATATCAATTCAAAATGGCTAAAGTGTTACACTCAATTCCAAATTGTTCAAGTCAAAGTTGCATGCAAAACTGAAATCCTGAAATGACAAGAAAAGCTATTTTTTGATACACCAGGGATTCTAGATCACATGTGCAAAAAGAGAAATTATTTCTCTATGGATCAGTAATAAATTAGCTTGTATTTACCCTAGAAAATCTGAAATTATAACAGTGAAAAACTTCAAATGTAGGAAAATAATCTGCTAGACTCATAGCAAAGAATACACACGTATATGTGTACACACACTAGATATAATGGTTTTGTAGAACTATCATTTATATAAAAAATAGCAAAACTACATCCTTACAGGTAACACACATGCACAGAAAAAGAACTGGTCACACTCCAAATGGGAAGAAATGATCCCTTAATATTCAACAAATTTTTGTTCAAGGAGTGTCAAGTGTCACCACGACATTTTAACTTTAGAAAACAGTGAGAATTTACATTTTATGGGTGAAATTAACTTAAGAATGATAGTGCCCCAGGACATAAAGAAAACAGCAGGTGTACACCCACCTCGACACTGATGGGAGCCCAGAGAGGCTCCAGGGACCCTCTTCCTCTCCCCAGTGGAAAGAGCAGAAAGCAACGGAGTCTCAAGGGCAGAATGTTCTGGTCAAATCTGTGTGCCTTTTAACCAAAAGGCATTCTTGCTCGTCTTCTTCCTCTGGGCCAGGAGAACAGCCACTAAGTTGTGCACACAGCAGGTGTGCCTCTTGGTAAATAAATGGTGGCACTTGGAAGATACCAGCCAAGAAGGGAGGTGATATGTTGACATGTGTCCGCATGAAAACAAATAGTGGATCAGAATGAATTGCGTGTGTTTTACTCTCTGGCTCAGTGAAGAGAACTGTCCATTGCAAAATGGTGTGGTCAGAACATTTATACGTGATCTCTGAAATAATGTTTTCCTTATCTAGGTGCCTCCTTTGCAGTAATTTGTCTTTCAGACCTGTCACCATTCTTTATACCACAAGTCCTCAAATTAAGGCTTGTGGATAAGCATGTGGCCTCCAGGTGTGGTTTGCTTTGTCGCTATGTTGTCCCTTCAGGATCTGAGCATGGATTTTAGTGCTGGAAGGGCAGTTCACTGGGTAGAGTCCGCACCGCCACGCATGCGGCCCAGGTTCAAGTCCTGCCCCCCAGACAGGAGGAGCTGTGGCGATGGGGAAACTTGGGTGCCATAGTGTCTCTCTGCCTTGATATGTAACTGAAAGCCGAGGCCTGGAGCAGGGAAATCGAGCATGAAAAGATTCTCCTCTCAAAGATTTGGGTGTACTTTGCTGCACAGCAGTTACTGGCTGGAGAGGAGAGGACCGTCTCACTCGCAGGGACAGCACTCCACGGGACTTGTCCTTCTCTGCACCAGGTTCTGATTTCTCCCCGACACTGAGACTGACATACTGTTTCTCAAGTTGCTTTTCTCAAAGCTGAACTAGGGAGATAATTAATACCTGTACTTGTATCTCTACCAAAAGAGGAGGAAACAGGCTAGGAGTGTCAGATGTGCCAAGAAAATGAGCAAGTGGATATTTAGCATGAGACATAATCATTTCCTTATCTATTTACTAAGTGTGCTTCTGATGAAGTGATAGAATGTAATATGCAGTTAGGAAAATACTGGTCAAGTGGTCCAGGAGGTGGTCCGGTGGATAAAGCACTAGATTCTCAAGCATGAGGTCCCCAGTTCGATCCCCGGCAGCACAGGTACCAGAGTGACGTCTGTATTTTTCTCTCTCCTTCTATCTTTCTCATTAATAAATAAATAGATTCTTTAAAGGCTTCAAAACTCCAGTTCAAAATTATAATAGAGTCAAAATTTTAAATAAGGTGGGTAATAGGGAACTTCCAGCTGAAAATTCTAAGTAAAATGCTTGTCACTGTATCTAAAAAAACAAACAGGCTGATTGTAAAATATAGTAATTTAAAATTATATAAAATAAAGTTATATCGATAAGCTATCCAAACAATTCACGGACTTCTGCATCCTCCGGAGAAAACCCCAGTTTTTAGACAATAATTAAAGTACTCAGCTAGATGCTGGTAAAAGAGCCAAGCTGCAGGCCTGGGTGGTATCTCTGCCAGTACATACACCCTCCAGGACCTTGCCACCACATGGAAGCTCTCGCAGGAGAGAAGTTTCACAGCTGAGTGGTGAAGCAGTGCTGTGATGTGTCTTCTCTGTCTCTCCTGCTATCTGTCTCCTCTCAACCTCTATCAAAAAGAAAAAAGAAAAAAAAAAGACAGCCAAGAGCAGTGGAGCCAGATAGGCACAGAGCCCCCAATGATAGCCTAGTCTAACTATTCCTGGGAGAGGAGCAGGGGTTAAAGTACTGTATTCGCAGGCATCACACATACTAGAATGATGCTCTTCTCTCTCACTAATGATCTCTTTTTAAAAAGAAAGAGGGACCAGATGGTGGTGCACCTGGTTGAGTGCACACGTTATAGTGTGCACGGATGCAAGTTCAAGCCCCTGGTTCCCACCTGCAGAGAGGAAGCTTGACGAGTGGAGGAGCAGGCCTACAGGTCTCTCTCTCTCTCTCTCTCTCTTTCCTTCTCTAGCTTTTGCTCCCCTCTCAATTTCTCTCTGTCTCTATCCAATAAATAAATAAGTAAATAAGAAAGTCAACCTTTGACATGCCTAGTTAAGCAGAAACTCGGGGTCAGGGAGACAGTACAACAACAGTGCACTAGGCTTCTATGCCTGAGGCCCCAGGTTCAAGCCTTGGCAACACCATGTGTCAGAGCTGAGCAGGGAGAGCTCATGAAAATAAATAACACCTCCTACATACACATACAAAAAGAGAAAGAGAAAGGCAGAGAAAGAAATAAGAACTCACTGTCAGAATAATCTGAGAGTTAAGACTTCTAAGTTTCTGTGATTGTTCATCATTATATATATAAAAAAAAGAAAAGGAAAGAAGAAAGATTGCAGCCACATAGCTGACATGTCCTTTTGTTCCAAGGAGATGATTTCAGATGTATTTAGATCAGAATGCACTTCTAGGCACACAAAAAAATGTAGTTAAGTATGCAAATAACACACTAAAATGGGAGGACTTGCCAGTCTAGACCAAGATCAAGTTAAGAAAGGTGAAGCCCCAGTTAACGGGTCAGGAAAGCCAAGAGCCGGACTGTGCTGCCATCAGGCTGCTATGTCAGAGACTGTGCAGCCTTCAAGCCTCAAGTCGCAGGCAGATGGTGCTTGTCAAAACACAAAGAACTCGAAACACAGCAAAACATAAGTTCCCTGTTGCTGAAATAAGACCTCACATAAAAATCCAGATTTCTCTCTCTCTTTTTGGAAACTCAGAAAATCTACCAACAGAAGCCCATGTTCCTACATGGCCAGGACCTGTGTCAGGGGCAGGAGCCACCTCCCTTGAGCTGGACGCAGCTCCCCTCTCTGCCTCACTCACTCCCTGTTGGACTCTGAGCCATGGATGACCTCCTTCTGTGTATTCACTCTGCAGACATAGGAGCCATGCACTGACATGGAGGCTGTAGAAGAAATCAACACAGACACAGTCAAGAACTAGCAGCTCACTGTCAGAAACAGACCAGAGAATGGACAGTATCAAAAAAAAAGATATTGAAGCTTGGTAGCAAGTTCAAGCTTCGTTAAGTACAAGCAACAAAGTCAGAGCTCTCCCTTCACAGAAAACAAATGCTCAGTTAAGGACATAAGTCACAGGAGTGCTGCCTGGACAGGGCTAGATGCCAAGTGATGGTGCCCTGACCTGAAGGGCAGGAGCTCCAGCATCCAGGCACAGAGGCCCTGAGTTCTCAAGTCAGTCAGTGGCGGACCATCAGTGTGTCTGGCCACTCTACCATCCTGTCATGCTTGGTTTCCCAGGACAAAAGGCCTGCCTCTTGCCGCCTCCTTAGCACCATGCTCCAGGGGGACCTCTGCACTGGTAGCACTGTCTTCTGCTCTTAGAAACCTGTACTGTCAGAACACAAAATATTCTCTGTAAGAACATACATAATACATTCTTTTTGTCTGAATTTGAAAACATGTTTTTGGAGCTGGGAGGTAACCCCTATGCACACTTTAATACTATTGAGGTCCTGGGTTTGAGACCTTGGTCTCTACATAGGAGCACGTGAACAAGGGAAGCTCCACTTGTGGTGCTGTGATGTTTCTTTTCTCTCCCTCTCTTCCCCCTTTATAAGAAGAAGGAGTCCTCCAGAAATTGTGTAGTTATGTAGCTGTGAAGCCCCAGAAAAAAAACAGATGGAAGAAAGAAAAGACAGTTTGGAGATTTTCTATTTCTTTTCTTTCTTTTTTTCTTTTTGGAAAATTTGCTTTTGATGAGGACATTTGGTAGACTCCGTAGCTTGTAAAAACAAAAATCCTATTGGATGAGGAAAAAATGCTATTGACTATCTTGTCAAAAGGCGGCTGAGAAAGATGTACTGTGGGCCAGTACACACTTGAAACAGTTGGCTAATACTACAGTGTCGAAATTATTCACTACTGACTTGCTAATGAACTTAAACCCTTTTCTATTTACATTCTGGAAAGATAAAAGTACAGAATGTTATTAGGATTTTAAAACTGGAATCGTAAGTACTACAAGTTCTAATCCTCAAACCCAAAACATTCTTTTTTGAAAGTTAGTATTAACTCTGTTGGCATAGTATTAAAATAGGTCATAATACTGAAAGTTTTTTGCCTGGAGCCTGAGTGAACACTCAAGTGTCCACGCCTTTAACAGATAAACTGGCGGCTGGGTCACAAAGCGGAGACCATGCTGCGGATGACGGCTCTTCTGTCTTCGCTAATGTTAGAAAATGAGTTTTCCGTGGCAGAAGGAAAAAGGGAAAACAGCTCCATTACTTTTTAAAGCTTTGTATGTTTCTACGTTCCAGCTGGTACTAGCCAAAAGAAAATAAATTCTGTGCAGAAGGGCCATCGTTTACAGTAACGACCAACCTGGAAAGACCATGAAAACACACAGGCTGTGGTCTGGGAGGTGGCGCAGTGGCTAAGGAACTAGACTCTCAAGCATGAGGTCCTGAGTTTGATCCCCGGCAGCACATGTACCAGAGTGATGGCTGGTTCTTTCTCTTCTCCTATCTTTCTCGTGAATAAATAAATAAGTTCTTTAAAACAAACAAACAAAACACAGGCTAAAGGCTGAGTTCATGCCAGATAGCTCTGGAGGGTCAGAGACAAGCTTCTGGTTGCCACAGAGTACATCAGTTCAGTCCACTGTGTGTCACAGCCATTATCAAGGAACAATCAGAACACAGCACAGCGTGAAGGGAGAAAGTGAAGAGAGGGAAAAAGGGAAAAAGAGAGAGAGGCAGAGAGGATAAAAAGGATGAACCAGCATGGCACAGTATACATGGACTCTGGGGAACCGATAAATAGTACACTGTTTTTGCTATTTTTCAAGACAACAAAGACTAAGAAATTAGCTGTAAGAGAAAGGTGTGTGTCTTGAACATTCTGAGCTTTGTGTTTGCAGCGTGCTAGCTAGCATGTAGTTAGCACTTAGAATATCAACAAAAAAGCTTATTGTAAAAAAGAAAATAAAAGGGGCCCATGCTGTATATAGCCCATGAATCTCATTGGCTTTATAGTGAAAGTTTATTGTTTTTAATACTAGTACAATCAGCTACCAGTTACATACAGTAAAAAAACAAAAACAGCCACAAAGCGAGGGTGAGAGAGGGTCTGTGACACTGTACAGCGGAGGAAGAACAGCTTTCTGTTGGAATCCACCGGCAGACCCCCACCTGGGTCAGCAGTTACGCTACTCCCCCTCCCCAAAGTAGTTAGAAAGAAAAATCATGTCTTGCTTGGGTACAGCAAGATGCTAATACCTCTTGGGGACACTGGAGGGCTTAAAAAACTAAAGTAGTAGAAACAAAATCAAAACTGAAAACGTAGAAGCAAGGTGACACACAACGAAGCTGCAGGGCCCGTGGCTTCAGTCACCTCACAGCGAACCACCTGGAAAGAAAGAGAGGCGGTCACGGCCAGAAGACACAGCTCAGGAGACCCGAGAGCCCCACCAAGCCACCCCTCCCCAGATCTACAGAATCCAAGGCTCTCTTGAGCTTTCTATCTTTACAAGTCACTCAGTTTGCCAAAAAAGTTTCCTTTCTCAACACACTGTGCTGTAATCATTGGCAACCAGCACACACATACTCCATAAGAAGAAATTAGGTGAGCTGAAAGGGGTTTTTTTTAGTGAAGCATGCTGCGGTCTTTAACTCACACTCTGCATATCAACCACACAGAAGGCTATCTGTATGAATGGGTACGCTTACCTTAGAGGAACAATGACTCCATTCAAAAACTTAGTCTCATATATATTTGGTTCGATTGAGGGCTTTTTCAGCCAGGTGACCACTTTCATCTGTGATCTTCTCCCAATCAGTCTGTCCGACCACAAAACCTATGGCCCTTTTCCTATCTGCATCCTTCTTCTCTTCCAGATCTGCCCATCTCACCTAAAAAGAACACAGCATTAGGCTGGGCTTCAGGAAAAAAGAAAAACTACTCAAAGGGCCTCTTTCCTCTCTCCAGAGTAGGAGGGGTAGGATGACTGATGTGAAACCAGTCAGACGCTAGCCTGGGAGAGCTACAGAAAGTCACAGAACAAACACTCTGGCCGTTCACCAAGTCCCAACAATCTCCAGCTTGTGAATCAGCCACGAGCCAGGAAGCATCTTCTTCATCTACAACCCCCCCCCCCCTTTTGCCTCCAGGGTTATTGCTGGGGCTCAGTGCCTGTACTACAAATCCACTGCTGCTGGATTTTTTCATTATTGTTGTTACTGTTATTGTTGGATAGGACACAGAGAAATTGAGAGAGGAGGGGAAGACAGAGAGGGAGAGAGATACCTGCAGACCTGCTTTACTAGTTGTGAAGAGACCCCCTTGCAGGTGGGGAGCTGGGGGCGAACTGGGATCCTCAGGCTAGTTCTAGCACTTTGTAGTATGTGTGCTTAACCCACTGCACCGCCTCTTGACCCCCAGGACTTTTAAAAAAGATTTTATTTATTAATGAGAAAGATAGGAGAGGGAGAGAGAGGGAGAGAGAGAGAGAGAAGCAGACATCACGCTGGTACATGTGCTGTCAGGGATTGAAGTCAGGACCTCATGCTTGAAAGTCCAATGCCTTATCCACTGCACTACCTCCTGGACCACTGGACCTCATTTTAAAATTTGAAGTGAAGCACTAACATCTACCTCATCTGCCTATCTCCATCCTCACTCACTCTAATCTGTTCTGCCAGAGTGCACTTCCTAAAACACACACATCTGTGACTCACATCTGTTTGAAATCCTCTGCCTACCTCCAGAAAACAAGGAAGGCACGCAGGTTGTGGAGATATTCCCGGGCGGCTCTTTGCTGTGCGGCTCTCAGAGCTCCCGGCCACCTTCTGCAATGCCTGCCCTGCCCTGTCACCCATGACAGACCGCAAACACCTACATCAAGGACTAGGAGTCTCATTTGTCTCCACACGCTAAATATTCTTCTTTTTAAAAATCACTTTGTAGGGAGTCAGGCATTGGCGCAGTGGGTTACGCGCAGGTGGCGCAAAGTGCCTAAGGATCCCGGTTCGAGCACCCAGCTCCCCACCTGCAGGGGAGTCACTTCACAGGTGGTGAAGCAGGTCTGCAGGTGTCTATCTTTCTCTCCTCCTCTCTGCATTTCTCTCTGTCCTATCCAACAATGATGACATCAATAACTACAACAATAAAACAACAAGGGCAACAAAAGGGAATAAATAAATAACATTTTTAAAAAATGACTTTGTAGGGAGCCAAGCTGTGGCACACCTGGTTAAGCGCTGTGTACGAGGACTCAGTATACAAGGACCCAGGTTCAAGCCCCTGGTCCCCACCTGCAGGGGAAAAGCTTCACAAGTGGGGAAGCAGAGCTACAGGTGTCTCTCTGTCTCCTCCCTCCCCTCTCAATTTCTATCTAATAACTATTTTTTTTAAATCACTTTGTTGAGGAAATGTTGATTTACAGGACTGTCACTACCAAGTCCTATTATCACTTCTAACTTAATTGATTTTTCACTCACCTTCTCACTTTTCACCTTCAAACCTAAGATTCCTCTAGTTTTCTCTAGTTGAGGAAATGGTGCTTCTGGCCTCTCTACTCCCAGACGCAATGCATCTAATGCACTGTGAAGTCCTTAGGCCCTCTGAATTCTCCACTCCACACTTGACTCTCCGCCAGTTACACCAAAATGGCCCAGGTGAACATTCCCAACTCCTTTAAGGCTGACAACATGCTAATCTCAAGTTTCTGTTCTCCATTTTTGTTATTTGTGCATTTTGATCCATAAATTTGTTAAGTTTTGACCCATTTTTGTATGTAACATGAGAGATACACACTGTAAAAACAGCATTCACACATAAACAGTCCCTTCCTCTGCTGAGTTACTGAGGGGATCTCTTACCCTCTTCTTTCCAGGCTCAGAAGCGCGGGTATCATAGTCATCAGGGAGCTGGAGATAGTCCTCCATTCTGCTGGCGATCGCCTCCCAGTCACGTTTTCTTTTAGTACCAGTTCTCAAGCCATCCAACTTGTCTGAGGGACAAACACAGAGCCGCAGCATTAAGGAAGAGTGAGGGTTGACGAACATCATACAAACATGGGAAAAGAAGACTGGGGCACTGTCAGAGGACACGCCTGCATTCCTGAGAGAAGCAGGAATTGTAGATCCAAACTCTCTTCGTGGCTGAGATAATATCAGGGTCTGTGAAATTTCCGTGGTTTGTCTGATATTCATACTGACATCCATCACACTATACGATTTTGATTTAAGTAATAAATGCAGACCGAAAAAAAAAAAAAAGGTACTTGTCTCTCGCCTTTTGTCCTTCTCTGTCCCCACCCCATCATACTTCAGCTCTCATTTCCTGAGGGAAAATGCAAAATTGGGTTTTTCTAACAACAATTTCCCCCACTCTTTTAAATTTCAACAGTTAAGAACACCATCAGTCTAATACGTGTGCCACATGAGCAGCAGGTAGAACCCAGAACTTAATGCGTGAAGCTAATGCCAACAGAGATTCAAAGAACCAGTTGTTTTGATTGCTGTGCAAGGATTCCCCACAGTTCATGCTCAGGATTAAGCTAGGTACAGAGTTTATCTTTGTTATACTACAAAAAAGTTGTTGACCATTCTGAAGCTAGAGACCAGTCAACCAGAGCAACCAGCCCTCAATTTCCTGACTAATCACAGTGAGGGTGTTGGGCTTTCCAAGGTGTAAGACTGGGTCTATTCAATGAGGAGGGTCTGATGATTCAGCTACTATGAAACATGCATTGGTGACTCCAAGAACACGCAATGACAGTGGGTGGTCTCTTTTCTTACTTGTCAACAGTACAGATTTTAAATTTTACATGTGGAATACTATTATGATATTTACATATCTTAGCAACATTCAAGCACTAAACTTTTGGACAGGGGAAGATGACATAAAGGTGACGCAAAGAGACTATCATGTCTGAGGCTCCAAAGTCCCAGGCTCAATTTCCCACACCACAAAGCAGAGCTGAACTGCATTCTAGTTAAAACGAGCAAAAGAGAAGAAACACTAAACTTCTAAAATCTACACCTATATAGCATATCAGTGAAGGAACATCTGAAAACTCCAGAAAACCTAAAAGCTCCAGAAACTCCATGATTTCACTAATAATACATGCTGTGTAAAAAGAGAAATGGGGAAGGGGGGGTGTTTTGAGGTACCAAGCAGGAGAGAATTTATGTGGAAAGAAGAGTACAATGAGCACAGTGGGAGGAGGGAAGGTGAGTTCATGATTCAGATGTAAAAAGTTCCACACACAATTAACTGCATGATGCGTTGTGGGCTTCAGAAATTAGGGGGATTTTGCATACTTGGAAAGTTTTTATTTTCTAACAGTGTTTCCAATGTCATAGGAAAGTCATCAAAACAAACAACAACACTTTACAAAACTCGAGAAAATTTTATCCTATCACCTTGGAATAATTTTGACAAAGCTGTATTCAACAGAAACAGCTTCCTGATCTCTGTAAGCCACGCGCTGCCCCAAAGGCTCTGACTACGTGTAGGTGGGAGGCTGAACATAAAAGTTCTTAAGGAAGGGATCCCGTGACTGCACAGGGACGGACACAGGATATGAATTCAAAAGTCTAAGAATGTCCCACACACAAAACTTGTCTTAGTTTAACAGTATTACCACTCGAGCAGGAAGCTCCAACATGTTTATCAAATAAACTTCAGAGTATTTCCAAATGTAAGGTCCAACTTGGACATTAATATAATTCAAAGAAAAAAATCATGTTTCAAATCCAAGCAAACCAGAAAGGAAGCGTGAATATTATAAGAACTTTTCCTTGTGCTCTGGGTACCTGACAGAAATCACAGGCCCAGAGTCTCACATTGAAATGCCAACATGGGAGTTGAGATGGGCAAGTAACTTCTAGTCTGAACGCCCTTGTTTGAAATGTTTGCTCTGGAATTTTACTGTGCATGTCTAAAGATTCCTTCTTGGCACTGAAGAAAGATTCCTACTTTTTCCACATGGCACCCTGAGAACTCAGACACACAGATGTATGATGTAAGATGAGGAGACTGGGGTGTGAATTACAGAAAACAACTGGAGTCCGTTACAGTCACACTGATGATGTTTAGAGATCTGAGTTTCAAAAGATGACTTCTGAAGTTTTAATATCCAACTTGGCAGGTCACAGAAGTTTAATGCCCTTCAAAGCACTAATACTAAAAAAAAAAAAAAAAAAAAAAAAAAAAAAAAGGGAAGTTGATACAGCTGTATATTTTCTAAAAGTAACTGGTGTTTCTCAGTATGTGTTCATGATGAACATGCAAGGGCTGAGCGCCTTTACTAGTAGTAACTGTATGAGACGACTGTACTGCCAACATGTCAAACAAGTTACATAGTAGTAACTTGTTAGCCGACACAGATGACAAGAGATTAAAAAGAAGAAGTACTTGATGTGGATGAATTGATTCCCAACACTTGAAGTAGCTGCAGTGCTGAATTCTAGCATCTGCTATGGCACGTAACACCCACCGCCCCGGAATTGGGGCGCTTACCTCCCGGCCAGCAAGGAGCCAGTCAGGTGTGACTCAAGGTGGGTCACCAGCAATCTTTACCAACTCTGGCAACACACCTCTTTCTTTCTTTCTTTCTTTTTTAATATTTATTTGTTCCCTTTTGTCGCTCTTGTTGTTTTACTGTTGCAGTTATTATTGATGTCGCTGTTGTTGGATAGGACAGAGAGAAATGGAGAGAGGAGGAGAAGACAGAGAGGGGGAGACAAAGACAGACAAACCTGCAGACCTGCTTCAACGCCTGTGAAGCGACTCCCCTGCAGGTAGGAAGCCAGGGGATCGAACAGGCACCCTTACATGTGTGCTTACCCCACTGCGCTACTGACTCCCATCATACCACTTTTTTTTTTTAATATTTTATTTATTTATTCCCTTTCGTTGCCCTTGTTGTTTTATTGTTGTAGTTGTTATTGTTGTTGTCGTTGTTGGATAGGACAGAGAGAAATGGAGAGAGGAGGGGAAGACAGAGAGGAGGAGAGAAAGATAGACACCTGCAGACCTGCTTCACCGCCTGTGAAGCGACTCCCCTGCAGGTGGGGAGCCGGGGTTCGAACCGGGATCCTTATGCCGGTCCTTGTGCTTTGCGCCACCTGCGCTTAACCCGCTGCACTACAGCCCGACTCCCCCATCATACCACTTCTAACGACCACTCACACACAGGCTGGGCTACATATGTGTATATGAACAGGAATAAGAGGGTATAGACATATAGATCGAGTATGTGCAATGAGATTTAACCAAATGCACAGAAGACTAGGTTGGTCTTTTCTCGTTGGTGGACTCACTTGTGAATCAAAATTTCTCAGAGATTTAGCTCTTCTGATTTCATGTATGATACTCCTCAGCATAATTATGTTAGCAAGGATAATTTATGCTGATATTCAGAAAAACAGATCATGCTTGGTAATCTACTGAACTTGTTAAAAGGAAGGCAACATAAACAGATCAATTCTCAGATAAAGATCCTCTAACACAGAGAAGAATCTTCTCAACTGACTCCAGGGGTCAGTATCGAAGCGTTAAGTAGCTGCACCTTTAAGAAATTTCACCCTCGATTTACTTCCATCTACAGCTGTATCAGCGCTCAGGATGACAACGGTACAAGTCATTAAGCGACATGTCATAAAGAATAAGTAAGCCAACTGGGGAATGTTATGCATGTACAAACTACTGTACTTACTGTTGAATGTAAAACATTAATTCCCCAATTAAAAACAAAAAAAGAAAGAATAAGCAAGCCAACTACAAGGACATGAAAACTGATTTTCTAAGTTCCTTATTAGATAAGTCAGTGTCTTTAACTGCAATGATTTATGTAGCAAATCCATTTCTGGAATTCGCTGTTTAATGAATCTTTCAGTCACTACAATTTTTTTTTAGATTTATTTTTTTAATTTTATTTATTTACTTATTACAGGATAGAGACAGAGATAAATTGAGAGGGATGGGGAGATAGAGAGGGAGATAGAGAGACACCTGCAGCCCTGCTTCAGCACTCATGAAGCTTTCCCTTGCAGGTGAGGACCAGGGGCTTGTACCTGCGTCCTTGCACACTGTAATGTGTGTGCTTAACCAGGTGTGCCACCACCTGGCCCCCAGTCACTAAATTTGTACAAAGTGTATTTTTCTTTCTGAGCAGCAAGTGGCAGATGACCAGAAATGTTTCCCCAGAAGTCAATGCCAAAATTAATATCGTAACTTGTCAAATCATCAGAACTCATTTCCTTTGTCTTCAGAAAACAGACTGGCTCAAGTTTTGAAAAGCATGACCCTACATCATGTATTACATAAGGCCTCTGAAGGATGCACGCTAGTTGACTATTATTCACTCCTGCAACCCCCTTGGGTCTGCCTTAGTTCTGTCTCAAAGACAAGCATGTTGTGACACTGAACCATAAGAAAGTCTTTTAGTTTGTAGGTTATTCTAATAGCACAGAACTTGGTCTGATATCAAAATAAGCATATTTAAGGCATTTTTATTTTCAAAAAAGTAATTTTTCAATTGTTTTCTTATAAATTTATTTGTGTTTGATACTTATAAATCTATTGGGATGCAGAGAAGGAGATCCGAGGTTTATAAAGATTTCTACAGAGGAAAGACTCATGGAAGAAGCTATCAGCAAACATATTTCATATGGCATACACTGGGTAAAGTTTCTACACTTCGCAACAAAGCACCTATGTTTATGGAACTACAGTTTATGGGACTTTCTTTTAACAAGGAACCTGGCCAACATCAGTTGCTAACAGAACTAACTAGTTGGGCGAAATGAAAGGCAGAGTCTATGTGTATGTAACATACCTCCCTACACATACTCCATACCAGAAACAGTGTGTCCCAGAGAATGAAGCAGCTAGATTATCCACATTTACTCGACAAATTTACTTAAAATGCTAATTACTTCAGTTTTGGAGTAACAGCAAGGTAAGAGAAATGCAGAGAACAACAGACATACTTCACACATTAAAAAGATTAATCTTTCTAGAGAAAGATGTTCATGTGTTTTTATTTTTAAATTAATCTGCTTTAGTAAACACTCTAGATAGATGACTAAGTTAGCTCAAACAACCAAAAAACATATTAAAGTGCTATAATCAGTACCGCCATTGAAAACTGATGAGAAAAAATTTATTGACTATGGATGATTTTCTGCTTGACCAATAACCTCACATTAAACAATTCTGCTCATTTAAATACTCATTTCAATTATTTTAACTCATAATCTGACACTAGAGACTAGGTAAAGGAAATTTTAAATGAAATCACAGAAAGTAGTATCCTCAAAAACATGAATTAAAATGTCTACCTTCCCCTACCTAGAAATTGTATCTTAGTGTATGAAGAAGGGAATTGTCTTTTACTCAGGGTTTAAACATCAATGTGCACAAAGAATTCACAATCGGGATCAACTATGTACTCCGGCTACTTTTTTAAAGAAGCAATCTTCTCAGCACCAAAAATTCTGATTAAATATAAAAGAATGGACCTTAGAAGTGACAGTATTTTGTTGCTAGATCCTTCGTGTTTTTACTTCTTTAGCAGGTCAAAATGGTATTGGAAGGCAATGCTTTTAAAATATGTTTTTTTTCCACTCTGTCAGAAGATTTAGCTGATAAACTGAAAACTGATAGACCGGAATAGGTAAGGTAGGCCACAAATCTTGGTTTATGCAGAAATCTGGGAAAACTTGTTCTTGTCTCAGCTGAAAGATCTATGACCATTACCACCAGGTACCACATATAAAAACAGGAAAAAGGAAATACCCACCTAGCTTTGCCTCAGATGTGTCCATCTCCCATTTGCTTTTCGGAATGTAACCCTAAATTGTACACAGAGAGAAGCTCGAAGGGTTAGAAAGAGACACATACATGCATATCACTTTTGAATGGAAAAGCATTAAAATTGGGAATGGATTCAGTCTCCACTCACTAGTCATAAATACATCCTTGGGGAAAAAAACACAGTCTCATTATCTCTGAAGAAACTGAATTCACCGAACTTCACTACCCAGACTGCTCAGTAGTCACTTTAAAATCAGATCATGAAGGCGCTGTGTGGAAGCTACAGTTCACTTGTGAGTGTACAGCGAGTAAGGTGAGCATGTCTCGTAGCTACTGTGCTAGTTCTCATATCACTCACAGTAGTGGGAGACTTACAATGCCAGCGAGGTGACTTTCAGAACCCAACAGCTATTTTCATGTGACAGCAGCCACGAGGGACAAAGGATGTTCTTCAAGATGATTTTTGTGGGGTTGGGAAGATAGCACAGTGGTATTACATCAAACTAACATGTTGAAGGCTCAGAGGTCCCAGGTTCAATCCCCAGCTCCTAGCTACAGCAGAGCTAAGTAGTGCTCTGGTCGGTCGGTCGGTCTGTCTGTCTCTCTCTCTCTCTCTCAAGAAAAAGTAAATCTTAAAAAAAAAAAAAAAAAAAAAAAGGACAAGTTTTACTTTTTATACCACTGTAATTTCAAATGCAACAAAGAGAGAAGAAACTTGGCATTACTGAACCCAGATGTAATGTTCAACTTCATTTTTAAAATGACTGAATCCATTGGCCAGTTCGGTCTTCCAAAGGCTTAGTTTACAGAATCCTTTTCAGAGCATTTCTTTTTCATTAACTGGAAACTAGATTATTGTTTCTGATGACTTTTAAAATTAAAATTTCCTTAAAAAGCAAAATAAATGACAGTTTTTCTATTACATGAAAAACCAGAACCCTCCACAAGCAATTCAATTTTTATTTCATAAAATAATTGGGTATTCGATTTCAAAGTCCCATAAGATTTCCAGATATCCTGATGTGTCTGTGTCATTGTGGAGTAGTTTATTCAAGTGGCAAGAATATGCTTCACTCCAGCAGGTGACTGTGACTCCTCTTTTTCGTAGTTTGGACTTTTCTCTTGGATCCTAATACACTAACTTTAATATCTATCAGGACTTACTCTGCATGACAGACTCACTAAAGGTGTCAGCATCTTCTTTCAACTATAGGGGATGCTCAAGTTTAGAGGACAGACTGACACAGGCAAAGTGCAAAGTGTGGAGTATTTCACGACAGTAGTTTCTGTGGAAGAACTCCATCATTCTAGTCTTTTAAGCCGGACTAACCGCTCAGTTTCAATTTACTAGGCCATACATTTACCATTATTTTCCCGATACATTTTTAGGACAAACCAAGGTAGAACTATGCTGAAGTAATGGTGCTGAAAGCTGGGTGTGGATGAAAGTTACACAAATTATAACTCAAAATTCATCTGAAAAACTTAACCGTCACTAGAATAATATAGCTGTAAATTCTGAGGCATGTCTACTAGGTTCACTAGAGCACCAGTGAGGCAAAACATCACACCAGTGATCCCTTAATAAAAGGTTTCTATAACCAGGAGAAGTTTGGATATCATCCAGCTGTAGCAATTGGTACAAAACAGAAAATGCAAAGTTGATTGGAATTCCATCAAAATGGTTAGAGTAATGTGAGACTTAACTCTTAACCCTCTGGCTAAAATTCTCTGAGAATCTTTTACTCTTGGAAAAGAACCCAATAGTAGAAGATCTAGAGTTTACATTTTTGAATGGGTTAAGAGAAGTTTTATGATATCAACATAAGCAAAATTAGTCTATCAATTTCCCCCCTGCTGGAAGCACCATCCTCTTTAAGACATCCCTCTTCATGAAGTATTAGGACCCTCGGAAATAAAGAGATGATCCAGCAGGGTAGAACCCATTTCCTTGTCAAGTCGCTGACATAGAAATAGAGTACTACAGAGTATGTCATTTTAAAAATAGTAGTACATTGAAAGTCCCAAACTTTGAGCGGTTCCTGAGAAACTCAGCTGTTATGAATAATATCTTGAACTGAAATCTCCACAAAAAGACGATGGAGCTCCAGAAAACTGACATGATAGTGTCCTCACAACACCATCCGCTAGTACACACAGTGTAAATAGGAAGAGGCCACAAGCTATATTCCAGAACACCATGGACCTTTGAGTGAATTTCTGCCTATGTTTTAGACCATATATGTTAAAATACAACCTAGTTAAGAAGAACATATTTTTGTTTAAAGGAAAAAAAAATACTGAGACTCAATTACCATTAACTTTACAGCTTATTTTTTAATCCACATATGAAAACTGGAAATGCAGAGGTTGACACCATCTCTATATTGATAAACACAGTTTCTATCCAGAGTTCTCTGTATCACACATGGGATTGATAGAACCACTTTTTAGAGAGTTTGTATTTTCTAGGGGGTAGCAACCAGGGTTCTTGCTGTGCACATTTTCAGAATATGAGAAGCAGCTTTAGCAAGGGCTAAAGTACTAGACAAGCTAAATAATATTTTGGGTTAAAAAAAAAACAGCATTATTCAAAGGCATTGCTAATCTCTGCGCCTCATTAGCAAACACTGCAAAGCAATGTAACTACATTCTTAAATGACAGGTAAGGCAAACATCTCTACAAAGGTGTGGTAAACAACATTTACAGCAGGTACATGGGCAAACTCAACTCACACTATGCAAGCCTCTACTCAGCCTAAGCAAAATGCATGGCCTGAACAGTCAAATCATCTCCCCGTCACTTAGCAGGATAAAGCGCAGAACAAGTCCAGCAGCCAGTGGCAACCCTCTGCCTCCTCTTTCATTCAGTAAGTTCTCCTGCCTTACTGATGTGACAGAAACTCAGTACCGAAGAAGAGACAGTAATGCCTATGCTGGGTGTGCTGAGCCACGTAACTGCCGGCATGTAAGGATGCCCTGGTGTAGTCACTGATTCTCTTAAATATGTGTTCCCCTAGAGCCACCCACAAACAGAGGAGTGAGTACAGGGTAAGAGGCTTAGTATTCTAAAGTTTTCTCGTAACAACACAGAAAAGGGATTTGGCTTTTTTTTTTTTCTTTCTTTCTTTCTTTCCTGGTGGGGAAAAATTAAATTTACCCACCCAAAAGTCTCCTTGAAGATAGTTACGGGAACTTGTACCATCAGGGTACATACATATCAGAGGCACTACTAGGAACCAGGCCTGAATCTAAACCCTTAAGGATCTGAATATAGAGACACTTGGTTCAAAGTGGTTGGTCTGTCTCCTACCAGTTCGCTTTCCTCTTCCTCTGCATCTTTCTTTTCATCCTTCTGTTCTTCGATATTTGCATCAAAATCTTCCATCTCTACCTATATCACCCAATAATATTTTTAAAAAGACTGAGTTAATATTTAGGAAAATGTTGAGTTCATACTGAAATATTCAGGGCTGAAAGGTGCTAAGCTCTGTAACTTTACTCTTACATAGTTCCACAATAATAGGAACAACAGTAGTATACATCCAGAGGGCGATGCGTGGCATCAACAACTGGTGAATCTCAGTGAAATCTGAGGTGCCAGGTGAGGGGGAACTCACTGGGCAGGATGCCTGCCTTGTTGGGCCTGGCTCAGGTTTGAGCCACAGTACCATACAGGGGAGGTGCATGGAACTATCTGTCTCAAGGAAAAAGAGGCCCAGGAGTGACAAAACTGCTTATGTGTGGAGACCTGTCTGTTACAGACACACACGCGAATTAAATTAAAACTGCTCCAGATGAAGAACGGAGGCTCCTACAGTGCAGCAGCTGAGCCGGGGAACACTCACTTCCTCAATAGCAGCGTCCTGCAGCAGAGAGCGGATGTCCAGGCGCATCATGTGGCGAGGCGCTGCCTCCCAGTGGTCAGCCATCTAGCGAGAGAGTTGGGAAGCCAAGTCATCTCTGGACAGCACTGGAGTCTGAGTGAGCACGTTCTAACTTATACTGTGAAGTATAACACGCTAAACTACCTTTCACCTACACACAGTGGATAAGAAACACTGACTAGAGGAGACAGAAAACATACGTTGAAAAGTAAAAGAATTTCTGGACAACTATGCTGGCAAGAGACAAAAATAAAATTTAGAATACAACACTTTATATTTAAAAAAAAAAAAATCACCTTATTTATTTCTTTTAGCTTTCTTCCATGAATATTTCTTTTGCCACAAGTCTGGTTATCTGCACTCATTTCAGCCAAATATACCTTGGGAAGAATGAGCAACAGTTAGACAAATAAACTCAGCACTTACCTGAATGGTGCTTTGCTTTGTCTCACAGACACATAATTTAAAAGAATCAAACTCTGGGTAGAAGTGGGGCTCTGGTGTCTCTCCGTGAAGTTCAGCTCTAGTAAGTCTGTACCTCAAATCCTTTGGTCTTCGCTGCACTCCAAAACTGGTCAAAATGTCTAACTCTGTCATTGATGGCGTCCAGGATGATGAAGGGGAAAAAGCCGTCATCCAGAGTCTTCTTGAAAGTTTTGAACATGCTGCTGCGGTAGGTCTCCTCCATCTCGGCTTCATATTCATACTCCATCACCTAAGAGCCCCCAAAAGAAAGGAGACTTAACAAAAGCAAGCAGTCACCTCTAGACAGCTCTCCTTCCTTGCTGCCAGCTGGAGAGTCTGACTTTCTTCACCCCTGAGTACTAGAGTTTGTGCTGAAGACTGAGAGATTTTACACAGGTACCAACCACTGTACTTAACTGTGAACCATTAATCCCAATTTAAAAAAAGTTTCTTCAGAAGAGCTACATTCCTCTCTGAAAACAGTAAAAAAAAAAAAAAAAAAAAAAAAAGTTTGTAAACCAAATATAACCTAAGGGGAATAATTACAGTACCTTCTTTTTCACTTTCTTCCCAGAATCTGGATCTTTTTCTTCTTTTTCTACTTCAGTGATGAAGTAATCATCTAGGCTTAGAACTCTGGGTGCAGGGCCGCCAAATTCTACCTCCTTATCCTAATAATCACAGAGTCAAGAAAGTTAAAAGGATAAACAAATCCTCATGCCAGAGTTACTTTTTTGGTGGTTAAAAAACACGCATACAATCCTTTGGCTATTTTCAATCAAACAGAGGCAAAAACCTTTCTCCAAGCAGATGAAAAGTGGTGGGTGGCCTGGGAGGTGACATAGTAGGTAAAATGTTGGGTTCTCAGACATGAATTCAATCCCCAGAGTCATATGTACCAGAGTAATGCTCTGGCTCTCCCTTTCTTTCCCATTAGTAAATAAATCTCTATTGTCTTTTTAAGTTTATGGCTCATTTATGGAAATATATAGAGGGTAGCATATGCCACCTGTGCCAGCTACAACAGAGTCACCAGCACTACCCAGGCTGTGCTGTGTGCTAGAAGGGAAGGTTTTCCTGCTCACTCACCCGAATAAGTTTTGCAACATGTGTCTTTCCACTGCCAGGTAACCCTCTCATGATAACAACGATCTGAAACACAATGGAAGCACAAAAACGTGAGGAGACCTATCAAATGAATCAAAGAAGAAACAAATCAAAGAAACGAGGCCGTGGAGAGAGCTCAGTCTGTCAGGACACTAACTTGCATGTCTGACGCCACAGTCCCAGAGCTGAGCGGTGCTCTGGTCTCTCCTTCTTTCTCTCATAATAAGCAAGTTAATTAAACACATCTTTAAAAAAAAGTAAGAGAAATAAAATATAACCCCCCATCAACACGGTGAGACAGAGAAAGAGGAAACAGAGACCAGGTGGTGGTGCACATTACTGTGCACAAGGACCCAGGTTCAAGCCTCCGTCCCCATCTGCAGGGGGAAAGCTTCATGATGGTGAAGCAGGGCTGCAGGTATCTGTCTCTTTCCCTCTCTAACTCCTCTTCCTCTCTCAATTCCTCTCTGAAACTATCTAATAATAAACAAACAAACAAACAGAAAGTGGGAACAAGCTTGAGGCATGAGGCTTCGGGCTTGAAACTCAGCAATGGATATACTGGAGATCTTATTTCTGTCTCCGTCTCTCTCATTAAATAAAGTTTTTTTTAATCATGTATATATACATACACACACACACACACATATATATTTTGCAGTGACATTTTACCATTAACAATGACCTATTATTCTCTAGGACAGACCACATAACAGGTCCTGAAAATGAATTGGAAGGAAGGAAGGAAGGGAGGAAGGAAGGAAGGAAGGAGATAAAAATACCTGCCAAGCAACAACACATCACAAATAGAAGAGATCTCTAAGGCACAGGACTCTGATCTGGCAAGCAGCAGAGGTTGAACTGAAATCTGCCACCCCTCCATTGCTCTAAGTCTGCAACAACGTGCACAGGAATTTAGAACTGCAGAGAGAAGGGACTGGGTGGCAGCTCACCAGTGCAGGCTTGCCTGGAGCTTAGAGCTGCAGAACAGAGGGAGACTGAATTGAGCTCCCAATGTCACTGACGGTACGTTCTGCAAGGAGCCTCCCCTAGCTGCTGGTTGCTATACACTAGGCCTGCGGTCTCACAAAAACTCTGCAGAAATTAAAAGCAGCAAACTGGTAGACTTGGAGAGAGGAGGTTGTTACTGGGAGGGTTTGCTGGAGTTCTGGGAGACACATTACTGGAATTCAGGTGTTTTTTTTTTTCTTAATATTATTGTTTGTTTACTATTGGACAGAGAGAGACTGAAATTGAGAGGGGTGGAGGATAGAGAGAAATATCTGCAGGCCTGCTTCACCACTCATGAAGCTTTCCTCCTGCAGGTGGGGACCAGGGGCTTGAACCTGTGTCCCTGTGTACTGTGAGCGCTTTGCCAGGTATACCACTGCCCAGCCCCTTGGAATTCAGTTTCCATAGTGACAGACCCTGGGGGGAGGATTCCATGTTGACCACACAAAGATCCTGTTTACCTGCTAGTCCCAGAGCACATGCAGAGCGGTCACAACTACAGTAAGAGGCCCCAATCACAGCAACCTGTTCACTGAGCATTTTCAACTTCAAATGTTAGGCTGCTACCACTTACACATCTAAGTTACTTATAATAAATTTCCACTGTAGTCTTATGAAACAAAAAAGATGTCTAGAATCTGATGTTACTATGTTCAGAAAGTTAAGAAATTGTCTTTAAGTGGTGATAATATTCTGGACTTGCATACATGAAGTCCTGAGTTCAATTTCTGGCATCAAATATGCCAAAGGTGCTACTCTGGCTTTTTTTTTTTTTTTTTTAACCAGAGCACTGCTCAGCTTTGGCTTATGGTGGTGTGGGGGACTGAACCTGGGACTTGGGAACCTCAAGCATGACAGTCTCTCTGCATAACCATTATGCTATCTACCCCCACTCTCTACTCTGGCTCTCTTGACCTATCTCTTTCTGTGTCTCTCTTGTGAAGTAATATTTTAAAAACAAAACAACACAAATTCTGCTCAGGACATTGAAAAGATTTTTGATTTGCTGCTGAGCTGAAAGAAAACAAGTCGAGGGAGTCAGGCAGTAGCGCAGCGGGTTAAGCACAGGTGGCGCAAAGCACAAGGATCCCAGTTCGAGCCCCTGGCTCCCCACCTGCAGGGGAGTTGCTTCAGATGGTGAAGCAGGTCTACAGGTATTTTTCTCTCTCCCTCTGCCTTCCCCATCTCTCTCCATTTCTCTCTGTACTATCCAACAACAATGATATCATCAACAATAATAACTACAACAATAAAAAACAACAAAGGGGAAAATAAATAAATATAAAAAAAAGAAAAAAGAAAACAAGTTGACTACATAGGACTTACTCTCTCAGGTCTGCTCTCTCGGCCAGGTGGTTTCAGAATATCATCCACATTCTTAGATTCAGGCTTTTTCTCACCGCGTGGAGCTGGAGGGGGCTGGTGGCTCAGTGAGGGAGCAGGTAAGGGCATTCGCTCTTCAGGATATGCTCTTCGTTCTCCTAGGGGTCCAGCAATTGGGAAAAAAATTATTATTTATATAGCAGCTATTTCAAAGATTAGCTTCTTTGCTCCTCCATCCTTGGGTAATATAATTCAGATGACTTGGGGGGTCATTTTTAAACCCTAAGTAGAGAAAGCTTAGGGTAATATAAATTGAAATGAAAATGTGTAATTTTAGGCAAGAATGTTCTGAAAAATATTAAGTGTGTCCCTTTTTTGTAGAAATGGAGGGGAAAGGTTAAGCACAGGACAGAAAAGACCCATTTATACTTTACTGGGTGGTCCCAATTATGATTTATGGTCAGTTCTGTAATATCCCTTTTATGGTTTTAAGAACAAGAGTCACCAGTAAGGAAAGCTTCTGAAACAGTCATGAGCTTCAAGTGTTCGTGCAATCTGTAGCAGTGAAAGCCTACAAGCAAATAAATGTCAATGTCCAATAAAGGTATTTATTTGTGTCTGCTGTGCTGGGCTATGTGCACGCCTGGCATTCTGGGTTAACTTTTTCATTCCTTTTACTTGAAAAAAAAGGGGGTGGGTGGGGAGAGGGACTGACTACAGCATCAGAATTTCATTTGGTGCCACTACTCTTCCATGTGACACCATTCTTTCTTTCTTTCTTTCTTTTTTTTTTTTTTTTTGGAAAGAGGGCTGTGGAGACAGCACAGTGGTTATGCAAAAAAGCCTTTGATGCCTGAGGCACCAAAGGTTCCAGGTTCAATTGCCAGAACTGCCAAATGTCAGAACTGAGTAGCCCTCCCTCCCCTACTTCCTATTTCATTTCCTTCAATCACTCCAAGGCTAACCTTGTCAGACAAAGTAAGGATTACAAAAGCTGGATACGGGTAAGAGTTTCATTTCATAGCTCCAACAGAAATCCTCTCCCACTGCTTACATTCCCAACACCCTTAACAGGTAATGAGACGCTATGCTACCTCCAAACATGGACGGTCCTTCGTAAGCTGGTCGGTCAGACTTCCGGTCATAAGATGGTCTCTCAAAGCCCCCTCTTCTAGATGAGGAATGATCTTTTTTGTCTCGATATGACTGAGTCCTAAAAGATGTACCAGGGAGTGTTTTGGTAAGGTCTCCACCTTATAACAACATGTTAGCTTCCCGATTTTCTTTATGGGTGGTTTTGCACACAGTCATTGCTTACTTTTTTTTATTGGCTTATTTATTGGATAGAGACAGCCAGAAATCAAGAGGGAAGGGGGGAGATAGAGAGGGAGAGAAAAAGAGACACCTACAGCCCTGCTTCACCACTTGCAAAGCTTTCCCCTTTGCAGCTGGGGACTGGGGGCTTGAACCCAGGTCCCTGTGCACTACTGTAATACGTGCACTTAACCAGGTGCGCCACAGACCAGGCACCTTTTTTTCCTACATTTTTATTTTACTTTTCCATTTAGATCTTCGTAAATACAAATTTAAAGAACTCAATAATTGGCAAAAATCAGTTGTTAACCTAGTGATTACTAATGACCATGCTTTTATTACTAGTAATGCTCTATTTTCTTTTATGGCTAGCTCTATCTCCCATTTAATTCTCTGAAATCCAAGCAGATAAAACCACTTCCCTAGAAATTGGTCCAGGAATAGTTTCCTTTCTCCAAAACACACACACACAGGCACGCCTAATATATTATTTATTGAATCTCTCTAGATACTGATTTTGCTGAACTTCGATACAATAATTTGTGCAACTGGCAAAGATATTTTTCTTTTTAAATATTTTATTTATTTATTAATGAGGGATAGGAGGAGAAAGAGAAAGAATCAGACATCACTCTGGCACATGTGTTGCCGGGGACTTAACTTAGGACCTCGTGCTTGAGAGTCCAACATTTTATCCACTGCACCACCTCCAAGACCACTGCAAAGATACTTTTCATAGCATACCTATCATCTCGAGGCCGGCGTTCTCTGTCAAATCGATCCCGGTCATAGTCGATAACACCACGATCTCGATCTCTATGTGTCTCTCGATCTCTTTTGAAATCTCTATGATCTGACATGACATTACTTGGACGATCAAAGTAAGGCTCACGATCTCTGTCTCTATCGTAACGATCACGTTGACCCATGTGCTCTACAAAAATAATTTGTGTATACCTATGTTCATAGCAGCAGCACAGTTTGTAATAGTCAAAACCTGGAAACACCCAGGTACCCAACAACAGATGTGTAGCTGAGAAAGCTGTGGTATATATACATAATGGAATACTACTCAGCTATTAAGAATAATGAACCCATCTTCTCTGACCCATCTTGGATGAGCTAGAAGGAATCAAATCATATGAAATGAGATCAGCCAAAAAGAGAAGGATGAATATGGGATGATTTCACTCATAAACAGAAGTTGAGAAAGAAAAACAGAAAGGGAAATGCAAAGTAGAATTTGAGTTTGGAGTATTGCATCAAAGCAAAAAACTATCAAAGATAGAAACAGGCTGGGGATATGGATCTACCTGCCAAGACCCATGTCCAGTGGAAAAGCAATTCCAGAAGCCAGACCTCCCAGCTTCTGCACCCCATAAAGATCTTTGGCCCATACTCCCAAATGGAAAAAGAATAGGAAAACTTCCAATGAAGGGGGATGGGATCTAGAACTCTGGTGGTGGGAATTATATGGAACTGTACCCCTCTTATCCCACAATCCTGTTGTTCATTATTAAATCATTAATAAAATAAATTTAAGGAGAAATATGCGATAATTAGGCCTTAAGAGGTTTGAAAATACTGATCTTTCAGAAAGTTATTTGTTTTCTTGTCATTAGCATTCTGGGCTGACTTTCTCCAAGGGGGGGAGGGGGGGGCGCACCACAGCACAGCAGCTTCCTCCAGTGTGGTGGAGGTTGGGATCAAACCTGGATCATGCTCATGGCGAAGTTGCACACTCCCCAAGTGGGCTATTTTGCCAACCTGAGATTGCCCCTAAAACACAACATTTGCATGTCTGAGCCCCCACATTCAATCTGTGGCACTGTTACGTCAGAACAGAGCAATGCTCTGGTTTTTCCCACTCAATAAAATAAATAAATAAATAAAGGGCAGGGGAGAAGCATAACAGTTATGCAAAGAGACTCTCATGCCTAACACTCCAAAGTCCCAGGTTCAATCCCTCATACCACCAGAAACCAGAACTGAGTAGTGCTTTGGTGGCAGTAGTAATAATAATAACAACAGTAATCTCTCTGGGGCTCCTACCTGTCTCAAAAGCTGATCTTTCAGGTATTGGATCTGGGCGCAGAGTTATTCTTTCTCCATAGGGTATCTGTTCAACTTTATTAGTGGGCATGTCTGGGAATAAGAAAAACAGAAGTTAAGGGCAAAAAACACTGTAAGAATGAACTGTAAGGAAGTAATGCTAAAGCTGCTAATTCCTTCAGAAACCCAGACATGAGCTGCCGCACCACCCACCTCTGCCGTGGCCGTAGTCCACAGTCTGCTGCACTGGCGGCGGCTTGGACATGGGCGGCAGGCCCAGGGGCAGTGGGCCAGGAGGCGGGATGGAGGGGTGTATGGGTGGGGGTGGCAACACTGCCGCAGATGGGATGGCTGCACCGTCTGCTTTAAATTCTGAATTCAGTCCTTGTTCCTCATTTGTATCCCAGAGGCCATAGAAAGAGTCTTCATCCCAGCGTTCCTGTTCCATACCTGATGCCGGTGGCTTCATCATGGCTGGAGGAGGCGGAGGAGGGGGAGGTGGGGGCAGGGGTGGCGGTATTGGGAGAGGCGGCCGGGTCACAGGCGCAGACAATCTTGCTGCTAGGATGGACGGCCTTAGGATTGGCCGCTTTGGCTTACTCTGAGGAGGGGGTGGCCTATAGGACCCTGGAGGCTAGGAAACAAGAGGAGAGGGCTCAGCAGACAAGCTCACCAGCACATTCTCACACGTCAATAGGAGCACAGCTTTCACTCTATATAAGAAAACACTTGACCAATTGTACTTATTCAATACTCAGAACATTTGTGCCCCAAGTCAAACCATTAGGAATCTGAAAAGACAAGTCACAAAGCAGGTGAGACTTTATGAAAGTCCTGTCCTTGGTAAAGGAATGGTCAGGATACTAAAAGATTCACACAGTATGGGGCTGGGCAGTGGCACACTGGCTTAATAAGGTTGAGGACCTGAGCCAGGATCCCAGTTGGAGCTCCCGGCTCCCCACCTGTGAGGGGGGTGTGTGGTCGCTACACAAGCAGTGAAGCAGGTCTACAGGTATCTATCTTTCTCTCTCTCCCCCTCCTCTCTCTCTCCCTTTTTTGTTTAAAGATTTTTTTTATTATCTGTATTTATTTAATAGAGACAACCAGAAATTGAGAGAGGGGGGGGTGATAGAGTGGGAGAGAGACACCTATAGCCTTGCTTCACCACTCACAAAGCTTTCCCCTTGCAGGTGGGGACTGGAGGCTTGAACCCAGGTCCTTGCGCGTTGTAATGTGCGCTCAACCAGGTGCGGCCACCACCCAGCCCCTGCCCTTCCTTTTTTAATTTCTCTCTGTCCTAGCCAATAAAAATGAAAAATGAGTCACTGAGCCCCAAAGATAACCCTGGAGGCAAAAAAAAAAACAGAAACAAAAACAAAATCACATAATATAATCTAACAAGACACACAACAAAAATGCTTTAAACATGAACAAAATGTCTCAATAGTTATTTCTTCAAAGAAGATATGAGAATAGTAAGTATAGTGAGTACAATAAACATATGAAAGACACATGGCATCATTAGGTAAATACAAATTAAGACCAGAATGAATGCCATTTCTCAGCCAACAATTAAGACAATAGACAGTAACAAATAATGGCCAGGACACAGAAAAGTAAGAACCCTCCCAGATCACGACTGAGACGGGAAGATAGCATAGCCATTTTGGGAAATAACATTTTCTCAAACTGTGTACTGCTCAAATGGAAAGACGGTACCATGTGAGCAAAAGAATTATTAGGAAAACGACAAGTTTATAAACACAAAGCAATGCAGTGCAGGTGTGTACTGTGTACTTATCAAAACCTTCGAGAGAAGGCATTTCTGTCACACTTCTGGACACAGGAGAAACTATTCTTGCTCAGAGCACACGTTTCCCCATACCAGATACACTGCGGGTCTTGATGTGTTCTGGAATCTTGACTCCTGGGGTGGCAGATGGTCGGGCATCTGGGGCTCAGATCCAAAATCTTTCATCTTCTGAAGCTGTTCTTTCTGTTCCCTGTGAACAAATAAATTGTCGCCGTATATAAAGCATGTCTACTCCATTTCTACATGACAATACAGAAGGAAAAAAGTACCTCCAAGTCTTATTAAAAAAACACTCCAGTTTCCACAGAGCTCCTCTGGGGTAACGTCCCCTCCTGCTTGTAAGTAGTTAACTGATTTGCCATTTAAGACCTAATTATAAATTTATTAAAGATCACAAAGGGACGGTTCTACAAGTTGCCTCAAACAGTTTATTTTTATATCTCATCTATTTGCCGTTTTTCTATCATTCAACACGTTCTCTTGCTCTTGCGTAAGCATTCTCTCCTTCCCTCCCCCTCTCTGTGTATATGTTACTCAATTCATTATAAACTAGAGGTTGAAAACTGATGGTCCATAAATCACGTATCGCCTGGGTGCTTCTTAACTTAGCTTTCATGTCAATTTTTATGTCTTTAAGTTAGCTGTTGTTATGCCCAAAGCAAAATATTTCACATATGAAGAAACTGGCACCACCTGACCTACATTCCCTCATGCCAATCAGCTGGCGTGGAGCAGGGGCATCCACTTTAGATAAAGTCTGCCAGGAGAGTCACACCTGGCTCACTCTCACTCATTTGTTATCTGTCTGGGCCTTGTAGGCATTCTGGGCTACAGTCCCTGCTATACACAGTGAAAAAAAAAAAACAAACCAGTTTATACCATTAAAAACAATACTTCATAGTCTTGAAGAGTAACTATGTAAAACTTCGTAAGTTTTTCCTTGGGTCAAAGAGGATAAACTCATTGGCCAAATTTCTTTTCCTGTTCCTTCTGATGCTCAGTAAACATACAGAACACCTACTGGAACACCCCAGAACTTTTATACATTGCTCCCTACATCCTGTCAAGCACAACGACTAGATGGACACATAATAAGGGTAAAGTCTACAAAAAGATGATTTTCTGCGTCATATGAACCATATCGTGACTGTACACCACAACTAACTTGAATTCAACTGTGATCACTCTTATCTGTCATTTGTTGCTTGAAAGACTTCAAGAAAAAAATGAAGGCTGATCAAGTACCTTTTATCCAGCATTTCCGTGCAACACAACAACGGATGGAAAGAAAAACATTTTAAAGTAAAGGAAAAGGAACCTGGGCAACATAGCAACACCAATCAGCTTGGCATTCTCCAAAAACAAAACACACACTAGAACTTGAAGACTAGCTTCAAATTCTTCGTTTGCCACTCACTGACCAAGTGGACTCCACCTCTCTAAGCCTTAGTGTCGTTGTGAGGTGAGGATAATCTCTGTAGACTTTGAAATACAAGGATTTGAGAGGGGAGGTTGAAGACAACATATGCTGAAATATTAGCACAGTGCCCAGCACACAACAAGTGTTAGGTGGAAGGTGTCCGTTAATTCAAAAGTGAGCGAGACAGTACTAATTGCTTTATGCCATGCTCTGCACAGCTTCTTCACAAGTGTTTTCAAACAAATCAGATCTCCTAGGACTTACTTCCTACAGACCACGGAAATATTTGCTGCCTGAGGCCCCTGAGGTTTCACATTTACCTACAGGTTTTTCTCGCCGTATTTTCTAGTCCTGAAGCTTTCGTTAGAACTTTAGTTGGCATGATCCAAAAATGCAGACCAGAAGGAAAAAATAAGGGAAGCACGATACACTGAAATGCATCAAAACCAGTTAACTGATGTGCTCAAATCATTGCTAGCTCCCATGCATGGGATTACTCAAATGCACTTGCAGTCTGTCACTGACCCTTCAATTCCTACTGCAGGATGTGTTTAGGAATGAAATGAACATACACAAAGCACTTATTACAGTTCCTGGCACACAGCAAGCATGCATTAACATTAGCTTTTGTTACTATTGCTACTACGTGGTAAGTATGACACGCAGACAGCTACACATAGTTAAGTAAAAAAAAAAAAAAAATCACCTTCTACTCCCCTTCTCACAAATACTTGATCATGGAGAAATATGCAGCCTCCTCAAATACAAGTACCTAGTTTTAGTTGTAAGGAAAGATAACCCCCAATGTATCAATGGTTAGACAAACGTTGAGGACGCTTCCAGGTAAATCATTCCTAGCTTCAACAGAGGAAATGAGTATTTTACAAAATCCTACCAAAGATTAGTGGGTCAGAAGTCTATTGGCTCTAATAGCATAGAACAAACCACTTCAGGGCAGGGTGGGGCTGTTATTGACAAGCTCTGTGAGATCCACAGCATTGAAAAGCTACAGCCTAACAACAGAAACATGCACAGGTGGGGAGTGTGTGTGTGTGTGTGTGTGTGTGTGTGTAACACACCCACAAGAGTCAAGAAAGGCTCTCGATTTTCTCACAGCAGGAGGCAGTTTATAACAGAACACGGTTGGTTCCTAAATACCCATCTCTGACTTCAAACAGCACTGAGCATCGAGAGAGAGAAGCTGTGTGGAAAGAGCCTGGAGGAAAATGACTCCACTCACATACACCACAGCACTTTACAAAGAGCAGTCTACTTGTGGTCTGGACTAAAAGGAGCGAGCTGAAGTGGTCAACTTACCGAAGCATTTTCAGTTCTTGTGCAGCTTTCAAAATGATTTCGTGCTGCCTCTGACTGAGAACCATTACCCCTCCAAGGCCTTGGTCAGAGTCTAAGTTTGCATCCGACCCCATCATTTCAGAAGAACGATGTGAGGACATGGGCTCCGCCAGGGGGGAATGTCTGTCCACATCAGACGGGTACCATCTGTCTGACAACCGCTCTCTTTCCCAGTCCATTCTGTCGGGCACGTGGTCGCGCTTTTCCCGCCACGTGTCTCCTCTTTCTGGATACTCTCGGATCCTCAACTCACCCCTATCACGGAAATCTCGGTCGTAGCCATGGTCTCGATTTCTTTCTTCTCTCCATCTGTCGTCTCGGTATCTATCCAGAGGTGGAAGAGGCGGAAGGGGTGGCAGAGGTGGAAGAGATGGAATGTCCCGTTCACGAAACTGTGATTCTTGTTCATCCATCGGTCTCCCATAATCTCTGTCCCACTCACTATCCAAATTTCTGTCATACACATCCATGGGTCTTCCGATCCGGTCCACGTCCCTGTCCATGTCCCTGTTGTAGTCATCATCCATATCCTGATCTCTCTCCCAGTCATCCCACCAAGGGCCTCGTCTATCTCCATCGTGAGAACGGGCCGGTGGTGCTGAGAACCTGTCCTCTCTGTTATATGGGTCAAGGGTGTCGTCTTGATAGTCTCGTTCACATTCTCTCCAATATCTATCTCTATCCCAGTCATCAAGTCTTTCACGTTCCACTGGAGCATTTCTGCCATCCAATGGGAACTCTTCGTGCCCTCTGTCTTCTCCGTGACTCCATGGAGCACAAGGAGGCTCATCTCGGTGGTAGGGATACATCTTTTCCCCACCATCCCCAGGTTCTGGTCTAAACGGCCCTCTATCCCGGCCCAAATCAGGTCTCCCCAGCCCTCTTTCCCGACTGCCAGGTCCACGGGGCAGTGCCCTCTCCCTGCTCCCAGCTCTCCGGGCTGGTGCTCTTTCCCTGCTCCCGGCCCTTCGAGGGGGTCCTCTCTCCTGGCTCCCAGCTCTCCTGGTTGGGCCCCTTTCTCTGCTGCCAGCTCTCCCCCTGTCCTGGCTGCCTTGCAGACTACCTGGTACTTTCTCCCGACTGCTCCCTGACCTCACCAGCCCTCGGTCCCGGCTACCTTCCCCTCTGCTCATCTTCTCTCGACTGTCTTCTTTCCTAGTCACCATCGTATCTTGGAAGTCTTCTTGTTTGACCAGCCCTGGGTCATGGCTGACTGGCTGGTCTCGCCCTCTACCTGCTAGTCCTTTGTCCTGTGAGTCTTCCACTCTGCTTTGCCCAGCAGCTCTGTAAGACGAGCTGCTGCCTCGACTGCCATCTACCCTACTATCTCTGTCATCTGGACAGGGCGGCCCTTTTTCTTGGTTGGTTTCTGAATGGGGCAGACTACTCAGGCCCAAAGGTTTGAAATCATTATCTGCAGTTAACGATGATGATGTTGCCACTGCTGGTCCTCCCTCCATCCCCCCTGCTTTTGAGGAAAAAGAAGACTGAGTAAGTACAGGTTTATTTGCAAGGGGTACAGTCTGAGTAACAGTTTGGGCTTTGTCCATTGCTGCCATCGCCATACTCTGGGGACACTGGTCCCACTTAGAAGGTTTTATGGGACCTTTGGAGACTTTGCTTTTGGGTGACTCTTGCTGAGAGCCGCTTAGATTCTCATTTGACTGGGCCTCCTTGGCCTCCTTGGCCTCCTTTGCATCTGCTGCACTGGGAAAGGCAGTTGACTGCATGGTTAAAGTCTTCTGCTGGTTACTAGTGGTGTCTGCTAACGGCTCTTTGTTTCCTGAAAGAGGTTCTGCTTGTGGCTCAGGCTGCTGCTGCTGCGGTAGCTGTCCAAATGCTGCTTTGGGGGCTTTCCACTGAGGTCCACTCTGTCGAGGACTTACAGATGTATTGGGGGTAATATAAAACTGAGACGCTGGCCCCCGGGGAATCAGCCCCCATTTGCTCTTAGTGCCCTCTGCTGGCTGACCTTCATATCTGGGTCTCGGCCCATCGGGGCGATTTCCTTCAAAACGAGGCCCTTTGGGTCTCGGTCCTTCACACCTTGAACCTAAATCCTCAAATCTTCGAGGACCATCAAATCTACAAGTAAAACAAAAGATATTACTCAAGACAGTAAAGCAGGAAAAAAAATTCGCCATGTAAGAATATTTCAGGCACTCTGGCCTTAGAATCTGTTCATAACAAGGACTCTGTCATTAAACAAATCATGAGCCATTGGATCTCAAGACCAGTATGGGGGTGGGGGGGGGAGGACAGGTTGTGGAAGTCACGTCAGTATTATCTAGCTCACATCTCCTGCAGCAAGCCACTGATACACTGAACTGTCAAAACCAGTTATAAATGCTGTGCCTTGGTTAAACAGAGAAGTCCGCTCATTTTAAATGGGACAAATTCTACAGCTAACGCTAGGATTAAAATATAACTAAAAACAAAACATGAAACAAGAATGGCAGGATGATTTTAAGTATATCTTGACGATTTGATGAAGTTTTTTTTTTGTTTTTTAACATGAACAGGCAGTTTAATATTGTGTCCTGGCATTTTAAAGTGCAAACACAGGGGCCAGGTGGAGGCATACCTGGTTAAGCACACATTTTACAATGCCCGAGGACCTGGGTTTGAGCCCCCAGTCCCCACCTGCAGGGGGAAAGCTTCAAGAGCGGTGAAGCAAGGTTACTGGTGTCTCTCTCTGCCTATCAACCACCTTTCCTCTTGATTTCTGGCTGTCGCTATCTGAGATATTTATTTATTATAAATAAATGAAGATAATAAAAAATTAGTCTTTAAAAAAAGTGTAAATAGATGTTTTCTGCTGAGGACCCACTGTCTAATGTAGCACCACACCTGCCAGGCTGTATGGGGAGAAGAGGGTGTGCTCGCTATGGGAGCCAACGCGCTCCCTCATAGTGGCCTGGGTTTAAGCCCTCACACCGGGAGTTACCATAGCAGTGGAGGAAAGCGCCAGTCCCAGCAACTGTCTGAGAACGGCCCATGTCAGGAAAGACTGGGAACAAGTACTGTCAGGGATGTGGCGTAAAAAGGACTGAGACACAGGTGGTGGGGAAGCAAACTGGGGCAGCCCCCACGGAAACAGTACGGGGAGTCCTTAGACACAGAACAGGAATAAAGAGCAAACGCCCTACCGCCCAGCAATACCACTACCAATCTGCAGCCTTTCAAAGGCCTCAAAACAGACACTTGGAATGAATCACACAGTGAATATTCACTAAACACAGCCACAGGGAAAGGATGCGCACTGCTTAGAGAAAAAGAAAAACAAGCACTTAGTGCTTAAGTATTTTGAAATTGTTCATCTACATGCTGAGTATTTCGTAAGTCTCTAAAAACAGAAATCCTACAACAATGCATTAAAACCACTAGAATTGTGGTCGAGGAAGTGGTGCAGTGGATAAAGCACTCACTGTACACTCAAGCATGAGGTCCTGAGTTCAATCCCCGGCAGCAAACATACCACAGTGATGTCTGGTTCTTTCTCTCCTATCTTTCTCATTAATAAGTAAATGAAATATTAAAAAAATAAATAAATAGGGAGTTGGGCTGTAGCTCAGCGGGTTAAGCGCAGGTGGCACAAAATGCAAGGACCAGCGTAAGGATCCCGGTTCGAGCTCCCGGCTCCCCACCTGCAGGGAGTCGCTTCACAAGCAGTGAAGCAGGTCTGCAGGTGTCTGTCTTTCTCTCCCCCTCTCTGTCTTCCCCTCTTCTATCCATTTCTCTCTGTCCTGTCCAACAACGATGACAACAATAATAACTACAACAATAAAACAACAAGGGCAACAAAAAGGGAATACTTTTTAAAAATCCTTAAAATAAATAAATAAAATCACTAGAATTAAACATAAAAGTCTCAATGTATGTTATATACCAATGCTACTCCAACAATTTCAAACCTTTGTATAAGACCTCCAATTGAGGCATGCAGAAATAAACAGACCCTTAAACAAAGCAATGTCTGATATCTCAATGTTTACATAAACAAGCCGAACAATGGGAATTACATATATTAAATCTCAGAATCAAACTCTTGCAACGTGTTTGTTTTGATGTGAAATAACGCTTTTAAAAAAAAAAAAAAAAAAATATAACCAGGGGGTCGGGCGGTGGCGCAGTGGGTTAAGCGCATGTGGCGCAAAGCGCAGGGACCGGTGTAATGATCTCGGTTCGAGCCCCCGGCTCCCCACCTGCAGGGGAGTCGCTTCACAGGCGGTGAAGCAGGTCTGCAGGTGTCTATCTTTCTCTCCCCTTCTCTGTCTTCCCCTCCTCTCTCCATTTCTCTCTGTCCTAGCCAACAACGAATTGCATCAACAAGGGCAATAATAATAACCACAACGAAGCTACAACAAGGGCAATAAAAGGGGGGAAAAATGGCCTCCAGGAGCGGTGGATTCATGGTGCAGGCACCGAGCCCAGCAATAACCCTGGAGGAGGAAAAAAAAAACAAAAACATATAACCAATATCCTAAAATAAAAGTCCCCAAAGAGAAGAAGTCAAGCTTGACAAATTGCAGGGTGACGGCAAACTACAGCCTTCAGATGCTTTCCAACCCTGCTGGGATGACTACAAATTGGAAGAGCTCCACAATCTCAAGCCCACAAAGCAAGCAAGCAGGACGGATGAAAAGCCTTGGTGCTGGGCTGGGGAGACAGCACCATCGGCAGCACAACGCACCCACACCGGAGGTGGCAGAGGGCCCAGGCTCAATCCCCAGCCCCACTGTAAGGCACAAGCTGAGCAGGGCTCCGGTCGGGCGGAGGCGGGGAGTCTTGCTACTGGAAAGAGGCTAGCTTCTTCAGATTCCATGCAGCGTTCATCAAAAGTCCAGCAAATTTCTGAAAACTGACGAGCTGATTCTAAGTCTCTGGGAAATGAAAAGAATCTGAGCAGTCAAGCAGTGGACATCAGGAGCTAACGAAGAGATCAAACTTGAGCTCAAGCATGGTTCACAAAGCCTAAGAGATATTTACCAGTGATTCCTGCCACCCCAAATTTGCCAACCTCTAAGACAGAATTAAGACTTCACACCAATAAATAACCAGGATGGATTGTAAATTTAATTCAAAACAGGATGGCACTAGTGCAAGGACACTAAAACAAAATAACTAGACAACCCTTTGACTGGGGTGTTGAGAGAAGAGAATCCACTAGGCAGGATCCATGCACTGACAAGCTCACGAAGCCCAGGATGGAGCCCAACACCACTTGGGGAGGGTGGTGGCTGTGATCTGTCTCTATCTGAATTAAGGAGTGGCCTGGGAGTGGTGAAATCACCCATACACAAAGCCCTGGCTTCACAGAATAAAAACAAGTCACTTGTCTGTGATGAAGGAAACATCTCAAGGTGGCAAAGGCTGAGCAAATACTGGCGGTGGTGTCAACTGAAAGGAGGAAATGATGGCCCTTGCCCTGTTCTGCATTCCACACAGTAACCACAAATTCAGTTCTATCTGAATAACTGATTTCAAAGTAAAAAGTAAAAGTGACAAATGAGGATAATGTGTTTGACCTTCAAGGTCAAATTAAATAAAGAGTTCTCAAACAGAACACAAATAGCATTAGCCAAAGAAAAAAGGCCAGTAGTTGGGACAGTTAATGAAATTCAAGAACTTTTTTTTAAAATTTTTTTTATATTTATTTATTTATTCCCTTTTGTTGCCTTTGTTGTTTTATTGTTATAGTTATTATTGTTGTTGTCGTTGTTGGATAGGACAGAGAGAAATGGAGAGAGGGAGGGGAAGACAGAGAGGAGGAGAGAAAGACACCTGCAGACCTGCTTCACCACCTGTGAAGCCACTCCCCTGCAGGTGGGGAGCCGGGGTTCGAACCGGGATCCTTATGCCGGTCCTTGTGCTTTGCGCCACCTGCGCTTAACCCGCTGCACTACAGCCCGACTCCCAAGAACTTTTTTTTAAATTTTTTTTTATATTTATTTTATTTATTTATTCCCTTTTGTTGCCCTTGTTGTTTTATTGTTGTAGTTATTGATGTTATTGTTGTTGGATAGGACTGAGAAGTGGAGAGAGGAGGGGAAAACAGGGAGGGAGAGATAAAGAGAGACACCTGCAGACCTGCTTCACCGCCTGTGAAGTGACTCCCCTTCAGGTGGGGAGCAAGGGCTCAAACCGGGATCCTTACGCTGGTCCTTGCATTTTGCACCACCCTGCACTACCACCCAACTCCCTAATATTAATTTTATTATTAGCTAGAGACAGAGAGAAACTGAGTGAGGAGACAGAGATAGAGGCAGAGAAACACCTGCAGCACTGTTTCACCACCCTGAAGCATTCCCCCTGCAGGTGGGGATCAAGGGCTTGAACCTGGGTCCTTGCAAACTATTACGTGTGTGCTTAACCAGGTGCACCACCACCTGGCCCTGAAGTCAAGAACTTTTAATAATCAAGACACCATTAATCCTTGTGATTCACCAGAGTTCCTTAGATAGAACCACTTTTTTCAGCCAAGAATAGAGAGCGCTTACTGGGACCAGAGGCTGGCTCGTGCAGTAGAGTGCGCACATTATATTACAGGCAAGAGGGCCTAGGTTCGAGTCCCTGACCACCACAAGAAGGGACACTTCACAAGTGTGGAGTGATGCTACAGGTGTCTCCTCTCTTTCACCCTCTGCCTAAAAGAGAAAAACAAATGCAGTTATGCAGGTCCCAGTGATAGCTCTAGTGGCAAAGCATTAATTATTTAATTAAAACAGCAGGGGCGAGGGAGATAGCACAGAGGTTTACACTACAGACTGTCATGTCTGAGACCTTTTTGGCTCCACCAAAGCCAGAGCTGAGCAGTGTGTTCTGGCCAAAAGACAGGGGAGAAAAAGCAAACAGAGGCAGACCTGGGGCTGGGGGTGTAGCTCATTAGATCATAATGCTTACCATGCATGATGGCCTGTGTTTGATTCCAGAACCAAATAATTAAAAATAATGTTCAGAGTTGATTAAAGCATCTCTTAGATCTCAAAATACTGTCTAGAAAAAGATGGCACAAGAAAAAAATCCTTCATTCAGGGGTCTTAGGCTAACAGATGAAGGAAGAACAGATATTCCGTGGACAAAGCAAGAAACCTCGCCAGCAGTTCTGACACTGAGTAAGTAGCTGGTGTCACAGAGGAAAACTAATGCTTCTCACAGCATTCAAAGATCTAACAGATGGGGTGGGTGAGGGCTAGCAGGCAGTACACCCAGGTGAGCACACGCATTACCACGCGCAAGGACCTGGGTTCAAGCCACCCAGCCCTCCCCCCCCGCAGCAGAGAAGCTTAAGTGGAGACGTAGTGTTGCAGGTGTCTCTCTGTCTCCCTCTATCTCCTCTTACCTCTCAATTTCTCTGTCTTATCCAAGATGAAATAGATATTTAAAAAGAAGAGATTTAGATGAGGCAGACTCAGTGCTAGCAAAGGAAACAAAAATGAAGTTATACAATTAGACATCTTAGGAAAAACAACTTGAGACCCACGTTCAGATGATGTTCAATCTCCTTTTGGATGGAAGGACGGAGGAATGGATGGACAAATGGGTCCTGGAGATGTGCAGATATAATTTTTTTGACGCTGGGGTCTTGTGGATGTGTGATTTCATTGCCCCGGGCTAACACTTTCATTCCAAGAGACACAGAAGGTGCATCATGGTACTCTTGTGTGGAGCTGGCCAGGACTCAAACCTGGAGTGTGTGCCCTACCCACTGAGCTTTTGTTTGTTTCTTAATGTGAAGGACGACAACCAAAGTTTTTTATTAGACTAAAATAAAGTTTGATTTGTTCATTTTAAGCACTAGCGATGGGAGTTGTGTTGTGCTTATAACATTGGCTATACTCTGAATAAATAAGGCTGATCTTTTTTTTTTTTTTTTTTTTTTTAAATGCTGGGGTGTTCCATGTTCATGATTCTGATTCTTCTAGTCCTGGGCCAACTTGCTTGTTCTTTTTGCAAAAGAGAGAAACTGACTCACCATGGCGACACTGTCTGCAGAGTGCAGCCCAGTGCTGTGGGGCTCTGAGTGGTACCAGGGCTCTAACCCCAGGCTCTAGCTAACCTTCCAGGCCCATAAACACTTCCTGCAGTGGATTCCCATATCAGATAAGAACGCTTGATACCCTGGCATGTTATTTATTCTCAATTAGAAGAGCTTTTCTAAATACTGAAGGAAAGTTCTGGAGCCATGACTCAAACAGAATTTGCATTTAACGTTCACATACCAGGCGAAGGAAATAGCATAATGGTTATACAAAGAGACTCTCAAGCCTGAGGCTCCAAAATCGCAGGTTCAATCCCTTGCACCACCACAAGCCAGAGCTGAGCAGTGCTTTGGTTATTAAAAACAAACAAAAAACCTCACATACCTAAGGGCCTTTTGAGTTTTCGCTCATTTGATTTGTATGTATGTATATTCATAAAATACAAATGTGTTTTTATTTTGTTTTTTAAAACATTCAACGAATCAAAAAAAAAACATTTTACAATCATGAATAATCCTGAGCAACCTAATGGTTAATTAAGTTAAACTGAAAATTTTCTTGAAGTTTAAAATTTTAAATTAAACAGCTTTGTAACTGGACAATTTTCAGACAAATTCAGTGTAGCCCTAACAGAATCCATATCTACAACCATGTCAATACAAGTTTGGCTGCAAAGCCTCGGGGAGGAAACTTCACCATTACCACCAACCTCGCCACCTACGTGAGAACAGATGAGATGGAACTTGGGACCTGATGCTCATAAAGCCAAAACTCTAAGCCCCAGTGCCACCTCCCAGGTCGTGAACCCTGGTGGGTTTTAATTCAGTCAAACAAAACTTAGCTAAGACAGCAACTAAAAGTCCTTTTAGTGAATCTTTCTCTTTTTCAATTTCTTCCTTTTTTTCCTTCCTTCCTTCCCAGAGCACTGCTCAGCTGTGGCTAATAGTGGTGGTGGGGATTGAATCTGGGACCTTTAGTGCCTCAGGCATGAAAAATTCTTTTTGCAGAACCATTATGTTATCTCTCCAGGCTCCTAAATGAACCATGTCCCTGCAAAAAAGTTGAAAAATTCCCTGGGCCACTTGACTAAAAGACCACATAGGGCTTAAGTGAAGCCAGCAACTCTGGACCTGCTGTACAGGTGGGAGAATGAACTCTTGCACTCATTTTCTTTAACCCAACTCATTTCTTACTTGTAGGCAATTTTATCAGTATCTGAGTTAACGGTTCAGTAGAAACCAGGGAAAACAATAGCTAGTCATCAGACCACTATCCAACTATATACTGTTTACTGTAAACACTGGCCAACAATGGTTAATAGCTTTGTTACTTTATGTGGGGAAAAAAAAAACAACAGAATAAAACTTCAATTATTTTGCAGTTATATGGTTTCATTAGATCCTTTCTTAGTTCTAAGATATATTAAGAGGCTTTTTTTTTCCTAGTACTTGAAACATTGTGTTTTCATATCCTAGAATTCATTATCACTCCTCACTGCTTACCAATCATCTCCAATATGCTAAAATTAAAATAAGAATGATAGGTTTGTCCGCAAGTATGAAACAAGGATGCGTTGGCTGAAACATGCAGTCAATTTTTAGTCTTTATTGACCACAGTACAGTATTCAGAATTTTTCATTTCCTGCTATAGTAATAAAAAGGAGAAAAATGATGGAGAAGTTATATCAAAATTATTAGACGAATCAAAGACTAAACCCAGAGTATAAAAACCCAGGGTATAATAAAGTCACCAAGTTGGCCATCTAAGTGCAGTCTCCAACTAGGACTCCTCAGATGGCCATGGACTAGGCCATATTCTCAAAATCAAGATTCAAGTGGATACTTGTAAGAACGCAAAGGCAAAAAAAAGAACACAAAGGCAACAGAGCTTTATTATTCACTTAGCTATTAAAGAAGAACTTCACCACATGATACTCTGTGGCAAGAAGCAGTGACGCTATTCTACTTTGACATGTGCTGTCCTAACTTTTCTGAAATGATTTCATCTTCTGTCACATGGGAGGTGGTGCAGTGGATAAAGCACTGGACTCTCAAGCATGAGGTCCTGAGTTCAATCCCCAGCAGCCCATGTACTAGAGTGATGTCTGGTTCACTCTCTCTTCTCCTATCTTTCTCTTTAACAAATAAATCAAATCTTTAAAAAAAAAAAAAAGTTTTGAGTCCCAACATCACATGTCAGTGTAATGTTCTGCCCCACTCTTTCCATAAATTTATCTTAAAAAAAAAAATGACAACTTAATCTTTTAGGATGTTTGTATATAAGAATTTACTTGATGTAGCGCTTTCACTCTTTTTTTTTTTTTTTCTAATTTATTGGACAGACAGCCAGAAATTAAGAGGGAAGGGGGTGAAAGAGAAGGAAGACGGAAGACAGACACCTGCCACACTGCTTCAACACTCGCAAAGCTTTCCCCATGCAGGTGGGGACCAGGGACTTGAACCTGGGTCCCTGTGCACTGCAACATGTGTGCCAACCAGGTCTCCTCTTTTAATTTTTTTTATTAAGGGGGAGGTGGCTCAGTGGTAGGGCACGTGCATTGCATTCTTGAGGGCCTGGGCTTGATGTCCAGCACCAAGACTAAACAAACCGAGCTCCACGGATGGTGGAATATTGTTTTGCTGTTTCTCTCACTCTCTCTCTCATAATCAAATAGGGCTGGGAAGTGGCTCACTTGGTAGAGTATGTGTCTCACCAATGCAATGCCCTCAGTGCAGTTATGGTACCACATGGGAGCACCGTGGACAGCACCACGGACAGCACCACAGACGAAGGAAGGCTATTGCGTCGTCTCTCCTAGCTCTCCTGTGCTCTAAATACAGAGAGTGAAGAGCCTGGGAGGAAACTCAGAAATATCATGGATGCTCGTGAATCTGAGTTCATTCCCTGGTGCAATAAACAGTATATAAGCAAAATAAAATTGAGCTGAGGAAATGTTTTAGGGGCACAGATACATGATATAGGAAACTAGAGTTACCAGCAGTAGAGTGAGTCCTTGGGGTTTGATCCCTGGCACAGCATTTAAAAAGTGTGTGTGTGGGGGGGGGGTGCAGTGGCACACCCAGTTTAGCACACACAGCTAAACTACACACAAGTATCCACTTGAATCTTGATTTTGAGAATATGGCCTAGTCCATGGCCATCTGAGGAGTCCTAGTTGGAGACTGCACTTAGATGGCCAACTTGGCGACTTTATTATACCCTGAAACGTTGCTGTCTCTGGGTTTAGTCTTTGATTCCAGGCTGGAACCCCCATTCCCCACTTGCAGCAGGGACACCTCATGAGCGGTGAAGCAGGCCTGCAGGTGTCTTTCTTCCTCTCTGTATCCCCTCCCTCTCAATTTCTCTCTGTCCTATACAATAGGAGGGGGGAAAAAGCTGCCATGAGTGGTCCAGGAGGTGGTGCAATGGATGAAGCACTGGATTCTTAAGCATGAGGTCCCAAGTTCAATCCCTGGCAGCACATGTACCAGAGTGATGTCTGGTTCTTTCTCTCTCTCCTCTCTTTCTCATAAATAAATAAAACCTTAAAAAAAAAAAAAAACTAATGAATTAAAAAAAAAACTAATGAATTTGCCTATCAGGCTCAGGCAAAAAAATAAAAAAAATTAAAAAGCTGCCATGAGCAGTGCTGGCACTGAATCCCAGTGATAAGTCTGGAGACAAAAATTAATTAATTGATTAATTAATTAAGTAAATTAAAATAGTGGTTAGGATCATGATTCATTGAGTAAGTGCAAAAATTGCATGCATGTTGTCTGGTCCAGTCCTAAACCCTATATGTGACGGAATGGTGCTCTGGTCTCTCTCACTCTTGCTCTCAATGAATAAATACATCTTTAAAAAAATTAAGTGGGGGGAGTCGGGCGGTAGCACAGTGGGTTAAACACAGGTGGTGCAAAGAGCAAGGACTGGCACAAGGATCCTGGTTCGAGCCCCTGGCTCCCCACCTGCAGGGGAGTTGCTTCCAGGTGGTGAAGCAGGTCTGCAGGTGTCTGTCTTTCTCTCCCCCTCTCTGTCTTCCCCATCTCTCCATTTCTCTCTGTCCTATCCAATAACAATGACATCAATAACAACAATAATAACCACAACAATAAAACAACAAGGGCAACAATAGGGAATAAATAAATATTAAAAAAAAATTAAGTGGGCACTGTCATATGCAAGGGCCTAGGTCTAAGCCCCTGGCCACCACATGGGAGCGCTGTACACAAAGGAAGCTTCATAAGCGGCAGAGGTGTTTTTGCTTTAGTGTCTCTCCTCCCGCCCCCCACTGGAAAAGAAAGGAAAGAAGGAAAGAAGGGCAAGCCTGCAGAAAGCAGAACTGTACTCCTGCAAAGCCCAGTGAAGCTCTGGCAGCAAAATAAGTAAAAAGGGCTCATGGAAACTGCAAGAGTAGTAAGGACTACTTTCCTGCTTAACTGAAGCAAGCAAATGGTGCTACAGAGGAAGGAACAGTCAAGACAATGTAGACATGCAATGGATACATGACAGATGAGGAACTAATACCTAGTATATAAAGAATTTTGACAAATCATTAGGGAAAGAGGAACAAAAAAGCCAGGAAAAGACTTGTCAGCATTTCATTAGAGAGAAAACCCGACTTATCAATGAAATGGAAAGGAAGCCAACCGTGCTTGTCGTCTTGTTGTCAGGGACAAACAAAAGCACACTGCAATACCACTAAACTCCTACTACAACTGATCACATTAAAAAAATTTTTTATTATCTTTATTTATTTATTGGATAGAGACAGCCAGAAATACAGAGGGGAGGGAGAGAGAGAGGAGGAGGGAGGGAGAGAGACAGAGAAACACCAGCAGCCCTGCTTCACACTCCCAAAGCTTTTCCCTGGCAGGTGGGAACTAGGGGCTTGAACCCCAGTCCTTGTGCATTGCAACGTGTGCACTCAGTCAGGTGCAGCCACCACACAATTGGTAACGTTTTAAAGTTGAGTTCATGAGGATACAAAAGAACTAGAACACACACACTGGATGAAAGTACAAAATGAAACAGCCACTTTGTAAAAACTATCTGACAATATGGATCAAAGCAGAATATATACCTACCTTATCACCAAGTATTTGCATACATGCAAATAAATGTAATTATACATACGTACATAAGTACACACACATAGAAATGGACACACAGTATTAGGTTGCATGAACACACTTCGCCCAGCAGAAGCCCACAGGAACAAGAATCACACACTACAACTACACAATCAAGATGAACGTGCCGGGTGGAAACAAGCTCTCAGGCTGCAATGGGATTGATTCCATGTGCACAAGGTTCAAAGGCAGGCAGGACTCATCTGTGGCGTAAAGTCAGTGGTTTACAGAAATCCACAAGAAATCCGCATGAGGACTTAAACAGTGATCATCTGGGAGGGTTCACTTTGTAAAAACTCTCCAAGCTGTGCACTGTTCTGGAAAATAAAGGGTTCTGGGAGCCCGCAGTCACTGGTGTTGACAGTTTACTAGGGTGGTGGTACTTTTTATTTTTATGTCTCAAACTTTTTTTTTTATTATTTATTTTCTTTTTTGTTGCCCTTGTTGTTAGGGTGGTACTTTTAAGACTAATGAGACAAATAAACCATTTCAAAACAGCTACCCCAGATGTTCAAGAAAGGGCTGTTATCTACACATAATGCAGCTGTCACCTGTAACAACCTGCCCCATCCTGTCTGTCCTAGTGCCGGGATCCAAGCCTGGGCCTCACACACGGGCTAAAAATGCTTTCCATCACTGACTGATATCCTGGAAGGCCAGACCTCCAAAGGTTATTTTCAAGTTTCATTTTTCCATCCAGCTTTGTTTTTTAAAAAAATAAGACACGGGGCTACGCACCTGGTTGAGCGAACATGTTACAGTGCACAAGGACCCGGGTTCAAACCCCCAGTCCCCAGCTACAGAATGATGAAGCAGGGCTGCTGGTGTTTCTCTCTCTCTCTCTCTCTATCTCCCCATTCATTTTCAATTTCTGGCTGTCTCTATCTAATAGATAAAGATAATAAAAATAACAGTTTTCTTGAAAGAAAGAACCATGTGCTGCCTTGCCACGTGATTAATCCCAGTCTGAGCCTGACCCCACCACCCTGTTGTAGGTGAAAAGGCTGGGAAAGGAATTCCCGTACCTAAGAGCAATGTGTGGGCCAAGAAATACATCAGCAGAAAGCTTACCATAAGATCTGGGGTTCAATCCCTGACACCACCTAGGGGCACCGAGGAGGCATCCCATGGCTGGTGCTTTGATGTTTCTCCCTCTATTTCTGCCCTCTAAAAATGCAGAACAGAAACTGGGCTGGGGATGGGGGAGGAGGGTGGTGAACACACACATCACCCTACAGAAGCCAGAACTCCCACCTTTTGCTCCCCATAAAGATCTCTGGACATTACTCCCAGAAGGATAGGAAGCTTCCAATGGAGGGGATGGGATACAGAACTCTGGTGGTGGAAATTGTGTGGCATTGTACCCCTCTTATCCAACAGACTTGTCATTCATAATATAAAAATAATAATAATAATAAAAATCAAGACTCGTGGTGACAGATGCTCCAGGTGGGACAATGCATCTCTTACTTCCTCACAAGACAGCAGAGGGTGTTGAAGAACTAAGGTAAGTTGGAACGCAAGCCTCAGATGACAGATAAAATGCACCTCAAGTGTGAGCTGTAGAGAGGATTCTGCTCTAGATAACTGTTAAGACCCGCCTAGCAATGGAATTAACCTTACATCTGAATTGGTCGTCTTCAACACAATGGGAAACGATAAATTTCAGTGATGATGTGGAGAAAGAGGAACTCTGCTCCACTGCTGGTGGAAATGCATGCTGGTGTAGCCATTATGGAGAATTCATAAACCAAAAAAATGGAAATACCTTAGAATCCACCAAATACCAAATCAATTCCTAGGCATTTATCCAAAAGACATGAAAACACTAATTGGAAGGGACATATGCACCCCCGTGCTGATAGCTGCATTGTTCACAATAGTCAAAATGTTTAAGTGACAGATGACAGGATAAAGAAGGTGTGGGATTTATACTCCATGGGATACTACTTAGCCATTAAAAAGCCAGTTTTGTGCCCTTTGGGACAAAGTGGATGGACCTAGAAGTGATTATGCTTAGCGAAGGAAGTGAAGGAAAGACAAGACCAGGGCCGGGTGGTGGCGCACCTGGGTGAGCACACGTCACAGTGCGCAAGGACCAAGTTCGAGCCCCTGGTCCCCACCTGCAGGGGGAAAGTTGGACAAGTGGTGAACAGTGCTGCAGGTGTCTCTCTGTCTCCTCCTTCCCTCTTAATTTCTTCCCTCTTAATTTCTATACAACAAATAAATAAAGATTAAAAAAAAAAGACAAAACCAGATATTTCACGCATATGAACTACATAGAATTGAAACACATAGGGACAAAAAATCTTTCTCTCATTAAAAAATAAATGAAATAGTTTTTACAAAACTAGTCAACTCATCTTTAAGACCCTGAAAGAACTCTAGTGTGGTGCCACCTGCATCCCTTTCAAAACTGATTTAAGTAATAAATAGATAAAGCAAACAAACTGCGGAGTCAGGCGGTAGCACAGAGGTTAAGCGCAGGTGGCACAAAAAGCAAGGACCCGCACAAGGATCCCAGTTCGAGCCCCCGGCTCCCCACCTGCAGGGGAGTCTATTCACAAGCGGCGAAGCAGGTCTGCAGGTGTCTTTCTCTCCCCCTCTCTCCATTTCTCTCTGTCCTATCCAACAATGACGACAACAATAGTAACTACAACAGTAAAACAACAAGGGCAACAAAAGGGAGTAAATAATTATTTTTTAAAAAGATTTTTAGCCTGCGGCCCCAGAGATCCCAGAAATTATTATAAGCCAGAGCTGAGCAGGTCTCCAAATAAATAAATAACACAAACAAACAGGAATGTACTTCTCTAATAGCAATTTAACCACCAGATCTAAAATGAGAAATCCAGGAGAGTCTGATCAAGGTGCACATACGCCACAGTAGCCCACAGCAGCATCTATAATCACTGGTCCTCGATATCCTTCGACCGTGACATCACACACACAGCCAACAAATGCTTTTGCTCTGGGGAAGACTCGGGCCTGGGCTCCCACTGTGTGTAGAGTGGGGCTCTATTTTCCCAACTAATGAAGCTAAGAAAGCTTCACCACCCCGTCAGTCGTAGCTTATAAAGAATAAACATAGGGGGAGCAGGGGAGATAGCATAATGGTTGTGCAAAGAGACTCTCAATGCTGAGAGTTCCAAAACTCCAGGTTCAATCCCTTGCACCACCATCAACCAGAGCCAAGCAGTGCTCTGGTAGAAAAACAAAACAAAACAAAAAAAACAAGTTTAACAACAATATAATCTGCATGATTTCTAGGACATGTTTGAAAAATTCAAAGTGCTGAAATTTGGGGGATTTTACTTTTTTCAAAGGCATTTCTGTCATTTTTACATTTTATATAAATAGTTCTCTTATAATTTGCATGTGAAAATTTTCTTTTTTTTTGTAAATTTATTTCTTTATTGGGGAATTAATGTTTTACATTCAACAGTAAATACAATAGTTTGTACATGCATAACATTCCCCAGTTTCCCATTTAACAATACATGTGAAAAATTTCTAACTAAAATGTTTTTCTAGATGACTCTGGCTTTGTGAGAACTGTGGTGGTTACTGTTCGGATGGGGAGGACAAACATCTTGGGTGGTACTCTAGCCTCTAACCTGGTAGAATACTGTTTATCATAAATCGTGCTTAAAGGGTTTGAGAAAAAAGTAATGAAAAAATCAATTGTTTTTCTAGAACTGCGGAGATGGCTCAGTCACAGAAAGCATGTCTTCCTTATACATGTGACTTATACATGCCTGAGCCTTGGCACTGCATTAAAATAAAAACAACAAAGAGAACATCAAAAATAGTGAAGCAGTGCTTTGGTGTCTTCCTTTCACAGTTCCTTCCCCTCCCTTCCTTCCTTCCTTCTTTCCTTCCTTCCTTCCTTCCTTCCTTCCTTCCTTCCATCTTGCAGCTAAGAGATGGCTTAGTAGGTGGACAGCAGGTCTAACATGCCACTGCACTGAACTGGATCCTCATCACTGCATATGACAGAGGGGTACTCTGGTGTCTCTCTCCCTCTCTCTCTCTCTCTCTCTCTCACACACACACACACACACACACACCAGTGCACAGGACCCAGGTTCAAGGCCCTGACCCCTACCTGCAGGGGGAAGCTTTACAAGTGGTCTCTCTGTCTCTTTTGTTCTCCACCCCCCCCAATACAAACAGATTATAAATCTTTAAAAATAATGTTTATATAGGAAAATGATCATTCAAGTCACTTGGGGGAGAAAATAGACTATTACTTGGAAAAATAAATTTAATCATTTTAAAAGGCAAATCAAAGAAGACACTAAGTAGCTCAAATAAAAGAAAAATGACTGGCAGAGGGTAGATAGCATAATGATTATGAGAAGAGACTCTTATGCCTGAGGCTCCCAAGTCCCAGATTCAATCCCCTGCACCACCATAAACCAGAGCTGAGCAGTGCTCTGGTAGACAACAACAACAAAAATACCCAATAGAGGATAATAGGAATTTTATCTGTTGTGTCATATTCACTGTAGCAAACACAGATCAAGAACTTAGTATTTGCTACACAAATGAATAATTTCAGATTCAGCTTATACTAAACATCACTGCCTTATTTCACTAGACTACCGCTTTATTCATCTGTATCTCCAAGAGCTAGCCTTTAACAAAAAAAAATTACCAAGTCAGTTATCTGGCCAATGAAAAGACATATTTAATATCACTTTTGAAACTGAAATAAATAAGCCTTTCTATATAATACTACATCACTTCATACTAGAGCCCTACATAGAAAAGTTTCATGACATCAAAGAAACGGCGGATGTTGGGGCCAGGTAGTGGTGCACCTGGCTGAGAGCACACACAGTGTGCAAGAACTCAGGTTCAAGCCCCTGGTCCCCACCTGCAGGGGGAAAGTTTCATGACTGGTGAAGCAGAACTACTGGTGTTTGTCTCTTTCCTTCTCTATTTCTCGCCCTCCAATTTCTGTCTCTATCCAATAATAAATTTTAAAAGATTAAAAGAAAATAATAAAAAGTACGGGAGTCGGGCGGTAGCACAGCAGGTTAAGTGCAGGTGGGGCAAAGCGCAAGAACCGGCATAAGGATCCCGGTTTGAGCCCCGGCTTCCCACCTGCAGGGGAGTCACTTCACAGGCAGTGAAGCAGGTCTGAAGGTGTCTGTCTTTCTTTTTCTTTTTTTTAAGTTTTAAAAAACTTTTTTTAATTTAGTTTGCCTTCTGTTGCCCTTGTTTTTTATTTTTTATTGTTGTTGCAGTTATTGTTGTATTGCTATCGTTGTTGTTAGGTCAGAGAGAAATGGAGAGAGATGGGGAAGACAGAGGGAGGGGAGAGAAAGACACCTGCAGACCTGCTTCACCACCTGTGAAGGGACTCCCCAGTAGGTGGGGAGCTGGGGGCTCGAACTGGGATCCTTAAGCCGGTCCTTGCTCTTTGCGCCACGTGCCCTTAACCTGATGCGCTACCGCTGGACTCCCATGGTGCCTTTCTCTCCTCGTCTTCCCCTCCTCTCTCCATTTCTCTCTGTCCTATCCAACAACGACAGCAGTAACAACAACAATAACTACAACAATAAAAGAACAAGGGCAATAGAAGGAAATAAATAAATATTTTTTTAAAATTAAAAAAATGAAAGCTACATGATGCCTATTGCCATTTCTAGATTTTACTGCCATGACTAGGAACAAACAATAGTAGGAACAGTCATTATAAACCAAGACCATGTGTGTGTATTACAAAGAGACTATCAAAGCATTTCATACCAGTAAAGGTCTAATTAGCATATATCAACAAAAGGTCAAACCAAAGCAAAGCAAAAATGAAAATAATCAGGCGGACCTACCTTGGACCTCTTGGACCTTCTGAGTAACTGCTTCGAGGAGGGTCTGGAAGCAGTCCACCTGACCTCACTGGCATGTCCTTGACCGCGGTGACTGGCTGAGACGAAGCAGCTGAAGGTTCCCCAAGTCCTTGCTCTGAGGAGAATGGACTGAACGCCAGAGAAGATTTGCTCATAGAAGCTTTAGAATTCACTTGCTCTGACTGCAATGGAGGATGGTAAGTGGAGGGTAGGGCTGAACCAAAAGACACAGGAGTGGGCAGCAGTGGTGGTCTAGGTTTCTCTGGAACCTGTGAGCTCTGAGAACTGGAGGCTGGGGGAACTGGGGCCGCTGTTAACTGAGGAGGGATCCCCTGCGGGACCCCGGGGGGAGGTATTCCGGGAGGAGGTGTGGCTGAAGACAATGGTGGGAGGGACATGACAGGTGGAGGTGCAGTTGAAGACAGAGATGGGGGAGGAAGAACTGGTGGTGGACCTGCAGAAGACAGGGAAGGTGGGGGGAGCACCGGTGGTGGCCCTGTTGAAGAGAGAGACGGTGGCATCACCGGTGGGGGCACAGAGGTCGGTAACGATGGTGGCATCACGGGTGGGGGCATGCCAGGTGGTAGCAATGACGCTGGTAGGGCAGGGAGCATCACAGGTGGGGGCAGTGACGGGGGCAGGACCGGAGGAGGCATGGTGGGTGGAGGGGGAGGCAGCTGAGAATAGGGGACAAAAGGAGGCGGCACTGACATGTTCCCCATGTACTGGTTCTTCAGGTTCTGAAATGAATTGACTTTCTCCTGGAGATAGGTCTGTGTGGCCTTCATATGGCCCTGCCAGGTTCTCCACTGCTTCTCATACTCCTGCAGCTGATCTTTGTGAGGATACAAATGCAGCTGTTCCTCCCACAGCTGGAACTCTTGATCCCATTCTTGGTAAAGGTGTTGAAACTGTTGCTGCTGCATCTCACAATGTCGTAATTGTAAATCTATAGACATGGTCTACAAATAAAGGGATACAATTATTTCAAGACGTTCAAGGAAGAGAACCAGTCGTAAGGAAAACATTGATCAGTCAAGGGTATTTGGAGCCTTAGGAAACTGAAACACTAATGACTTTAGAAAAAAAAAAATTTTTTTTCTTGCCAGAGTTACTGCTGGGGCTCAGTGTCAGCACTATTAATCCACTGCTCCTGGCCGAGGGTTTTTTTTTTTTTTTTTCTTTATTTTGATACACAGAGAGAAAGGGAAAGAAAAGAAGAGAGATACCTGCAAACCTACTTGACTGCTCATGAAGTGTCCCTCTGTAGGTGGGGACTGGGGCTTGAACCTAAGGATAAGCTCCACCCAGCAGGTGGAGTAGTGGCTAGTTTGTAGCATGAGGTACTGAGTTCAATTCCAGTGTCACATGTGTCAGAGTGATGTTCTGATATCCCCAATTTTTATTTTATTGTATGTTTTTAATATTTAATATTGGATAGACAGAGAAGTTGAGAGAGGAGGAGGAAAAGATAGAGATGGAGAGACACCTGTAGCCTTGCTCCACCACTTGTGAAACTCCCCCCCCTTAAAGTGGGGACCAGGGGCTTGAACCTGGGTCCCTGTGCACTGTAACATGTGTGCTCAACCAGATGCACCAACCGCCTGGCCCCATGTTTTGATGTTCTCTCTTGCTTTTCAACAAAGTAAAATTAAAAAGCTTGTGAATGCTTTCAATGATAATCATTCTTTTTTCTTCTTTTGCCTTATGTATATAAGTTATCAAAGAGTTAGAAAAGTCAAACACTAAAGTATTTATCATAGTGTATTTTTCAAAATTTCAATTATTACCTTGACTCACTCATAAAACTTGAAAAACATTATTATTATTATGCACTCAAAGATACAAAGATAAAAATAATAAATCAGTACCAAGTGTTTTAAAAATTTAATGGAAAAAAAATTGGCCCCGTGGTCCAGGAGGTGGCTCAGTGGATAAAGCAATGAAAAGAAAAGGAAAGGAAAGAAAAGAAGAGAAAAGAAAAAGGGAAGAAATGAAGAAAAAGGGAAGAAAGGGAAAGGAAAGTGGTCTGAGAGGTAGTGCAGTGGATAAAGCACTGAACTCTCAAGCATGAGGGCCCGAGTTCAATCCCCAGCAGCACATGAATCAGTGATTTCTGGATCTTTCTCTCCTGTCTTTCTCATTAGTAGATAAATAAAAATCTTTAAAAAAGAAAAAGTGAAAGGAAAGAAAAAAGAATTTCTGCATTTTAAATGCCTGAGTAGCAGCAGTCCAACAAGTATCTGGGTCAGCACGCTGAGCAGCAGCCCCTCCCCCAGAGGATTTTCATGCCACTCTTTCCAGGGCCCCAAGGTAACCTGACAAAGGACTCCAAGGGAGCGCTTTAGGAAGACAGCAAATCGTCAATCTTCACTTTCCTCTTGCAGGAATAAATGACAAACTAATCCTCTAACCATTCGGCGGCATGACTGGGGAGATAAGACAGACAGACAGCCACCAGACACTCATGTCTCTGCCACTAGGGTCCCGGGTCTAGGACCTGGCACCGGCACAAGCCAGAGTGGAGCCAGGATCTTGTCTCCATGAATCGCTGTGACCACCACTCACCTGCATGTGGGGAGGCTGCTGGATGATTTGCTGGTACTGCTGCAGGATCTGCTGGAGCTGGGTGTGCTTCTGCATTATCCCCTGGTAATGGAAGCCCACGCGGTGCTGCTGGTGCTGCTGCCAGTACGCGGCTGCGGCCTGCAACTGTTTTAACCTGGCGTCTTCTTCAGGGTCCTCAGACTGCCGAGCAAAGAGGGTATTTATTAAACCACAGACAGCAGCTAGATTAATAAAAACCAAAACGATTTATAGACATGTTGTAGAAAACTGACCTAGGATGTGGAGAGACAGCATAATGGTTATGCAAAGAGAATCTCATGCCCGAGGCTCCAAAGTCCCAGGTTCAATCCCCCACACCTGTAGGGGAAGCTTCACAAGTGAGCTACAGATGTCTTTCTCACTCCCTGTTTCTATTCAATAAACAAATAAATAAAAATATATAAAAGTCGGGGCCCCAAAAAAAAAAAAAAAGTCGGGGCCAGATGGTGGCACACCTGGTTGAGAGCACATGTTACAATGAGCAAAGACCAGGGTTCAAGCCCCAGTCCCCACTTGTAGAGGGAGAACTTTGCAAGTGGTGAAGCAGTACTGTAGATGTCTTTGTCTCTCTACCTCTCTATCTTCCCTTTCCCTATTTCTGGCTGCCTCTATCCAATAAATAAAGATAATAAAAAAAAAAGTGGGGGTGGGGGCTTGGGCAGTGGCACACCAGGTTAAGTGCACAGAGTATGAAGCACAAAGATGGCTTAAAGATCCCCGTTCGAACCCCTGGCTCCCCACCTGCGGGGAGGGGGGTCATTTCACAAGTGGTGAAGCAGGTCTGCAGGTGTCTCTATGTCTCTCTCCCTCTCTATCTCCCCCTCCCCTCTCAACTTCTCTCTGTCCTATCCAATTAAAAAAAAAAAAGAGGGGGGTGGGCGGTAGCGCAGCGGGTTAAGCACAGGTAGTGCAAAGTGCAAGGACTGGTGTAAGGATTCCGGTTCGAGCCCCAGGCTCCCCACCTGCAAGGGAGTCGCTTCACAGGTGGTGAAGCAGATCTGCAGATGTCTGTCTTTCTCTTCCCTTCCTCTCTCCATTTCTCTGTCCTATCCAACAACAACAACGATAAACAACAAGGGCAAGAAAAGGGAAAAAAAAATGGCCTCCAGGAGCAGTGGATTCGTAGTGCAGGCACTGAACCCCAGCAATAACCCTGGAGGCAAAAAAAAAAAAAGAAAAGAAAAATGGCTATCAGGATCAGTAGATTCTTAGTGCTGGCTGGTACTGAGTCCCATCTATAACTCTGGAAGCACCAAAAATAAAATTAACAACAATGAAAAAACCATGTGAGTCTAGGCAGACCCATGTATGACTACAGAACAGATGACTGGAGCAGAAGAATTGGACAATCCAACAAGCACCAAGCGACTGATGAAACGGTTACCTTGGGCTCCTCCGGCGGGACAGGAGGCACGTCCTCACTAGGTGGCGGTAAGGGGGACTCCTTGGAGGAAGTGGCCTCTAGAACTTTACTGCTGGATGGTATGGGAGCTTCTTCTTTCACAGGCTCAGGGGAGCTCTTTGCTGTCGTGAGGCCCTTCTTGTGTCCTGGTAAATGCACTTTCGTCCTCTGTTGCAGACTAAGCAAGTGCTGTCGATACCAATACTGCTGCTGCTCCTACAACAAAAACCATTTTTAAGGTTTGCAGTTGAGACTCCCACAGCTCTGCAATGTGGTCCTGACACATTCTGAGGCGGTGTTCGTGTATGCATACGAGGAAAGGCCAGGCTGATGTGAACACGGCAGCTGAGCACAGTCTTTTTATTCCTCCCCAAATGTGTACATTCAAATTTTGCCATCCGTATGACTAATGCGCTTCTCATTTTATTTATTTACTACTGGATAGAGCCAGAGGGAAATTGAGACGGGAGGGTGAGACAGAGAAGGAGAGAGACAGAGAGACATCTGCAGCCCTGCCTCACGAATGGTGAAAATCACTTCTATGTGTGTGTGTGTGCTCACCCCCATGCAGAGTGCTGTCTACCAAGAGGACAAGGCGGATACTAAAGCAGCCATGACAAGACCTGAAACAGCAATCCAACTCATCTCTCAGTGAAGTGTCAATCTGTATTTCCGCAAAGAACGTATCTTAAATTCATCATATTTAACATTTTCACGGAGAGTCAAGACGGGGGGGGGGGGTGGTCATCGAAACCCTCCCTTTCCTTCTTTTCTTCCTTCCTCCCACACTTCTCCCTTTCCTTTCTCTTTCTTTTCCTCCAGGGTTATTGCTGGGACTCAGTGCCTGCACGGATAATCCACTGCTCTCCTGGAGGCCATTTTTTCCCATTATTGTTGTTGCTGCTGCTCTTGTTGTTATTGTATCCAGAGAGAAACTGAGAGAGGAGGGAAGACAGAGGGGGAGAGAAAGACAGACGCCTGCAGACCTGCGTCACTGTTTGTGGAGCCACCCCCTGCAGCTACCCGCTACCGCCCAGCCCCGTTTCTTTCTGTCACTGAGGTTGTCGCTGGGGCTTGGTGCTTGCACTATGAATCCACTGCTCCAGCAGCCATCGCCCCCCCCCCCCCACTTTATCTTTTTTTAACTTGATAGGACAACGAGAAATTGAGAGGGGAGGGCCACATAAGGAGAAAGACACCTGCAGCCCTGCTTCACCACTTGCCCCCTACAAGTGGGGAGCTGGGGCTTGAACCCAGGTTCTTGACACGGTCATCTGGGCAATATCATGAGTGTATGGCCACTCAGATTCTCCTCTCCCTGCATTTTTTTTTTTTTTTTTTTACCAGAGCACTGCTCAGCTCTGGCTTAAGGTAGTGCAGGGGGTTGAACCTGGGGTTTAGGTGTGCTCTACCTGCTGCGCCGCTGCCTGGCTCCTAAATAAAAGCCTACCAAACAAACCAGGTGGCGTACCTGGTTGAGTGCATGTGTTACAGTGTGCAAGGGTCCAGGTTTGAGCCCCCAGTCCCCACCTATAGGGAGAAAGCTTCGCGAGCGGTGAAGCAGGGCTGCAGGGGTCTCTCTGCCTCTCTTCCCCTTCCCTCTCGATTTCTAGCTGTCTCTATCCAATAAATCAAGATAATAATACAACAATTAAAAAAAAAAAAAGAGGCTAGACTTCCGGAGGCGGAGCTACGAGCAGCAGATCGCTTTCTCTCCTCTCCTCTCCTCTCCCGGATCAACTAGGAATACCAAAGGAGACCACCCGGACCGAAACAAGACAGGACTAGAATGACCACAGAAACCCAGTAAATCACCCATGAGTACAAACACGCGTGGCTGGTGACAGAGAGGAGAGAGGGGCCTAAGGAGAGATTAAGTGACTGCTAACAGTTCGACAGTTTGTCAGTGGAGACACCACCTCCAGTCTGCTCCACCAACAAGGGGACAGCTGAAGGGAGGAAAGGACTCCCCAGAGACTCACCAAGTACAACTCTGAGTCTCTATTGCTACTACCCTCAGAATCTGGAGCAGCAACAGGGAGGGACACCAGGGCACAGAGATCTAACCGGGAAACTCAGGAGAAGACCTATACCTCGGTGGCATAGCTGAAGGGCTGTGAAAGTCTCTTTGCATAACCACTGGATTATCTCTGCCACACCCTGCTTTATCTCTTGGTCAGGAGTCATTGATTAAGCCAAGAAGCCTATTGATAGTTTAAAAGCCCTCAGGCTACCATAGCCTACAGGGGAAAAAAAAAGGCTTTTACACCACTGAACTCCAACTCAGGGATTGAAAAACCTCTTAACTTATATAAAATGGTTAAAACAACAAGAAAAAATAATGGAGACTCGAACCAGGACAAGAGTCCAGCTAAAAGTCCTCCAGAGGGCAAAGCACAAAACAACGAGTTCAACATCCAAACATTAGCTAAGGAAATAATAACAGGAGTGAGTAAAGAATTTGAAAAAATTGTAATCAGAACTGCAGGAACAACAAATGAGAATATGGAAGAAAATTCTAATAATCTCATGGTTATTAGAGAGCTGAAAGCTGAAATTGCTGAGCTAAGAAGGCAACTAGCTGAACAAGCTAAAACAGTATCAGAGCAGGGCAACAAAATAGATGAACTCCAGAAAGCAGTAGAGGGCAGAGAGAATAGAATCTATGAGGCTGAAGACAGAATTAGCAAGATTGAGGATGAATTAGAGACAACTAAAGAAGAAGTAAGAGATCTCAAAAAGAGATTAAGAGATGCTGAAAACAACAACAGAGTCCTATGGGATGACTTCAAAAGAAACAATATACGCATTATTGGCTTACCAGAGGAAAAAAGAGAAGGGGAGGAAGAAAGCGTTCTCCAGGCCATAATAGCTGAAAACTTCTCTAGTCTAGACAACACCAAAGACATAAAGATTCAAGAAGCCCAGAGGGTCCCAAACAGAATTAACCCAGACCTAAAGACACCAAGACATGTCATACTTAGATTGGAAAGGAATAAGGATAAAGAAAGGATCCTCAAGGCTGCAAGAGAAAAACAAAGAGTCACCTACAAAGGAAAACCCATAAGATTAGCAGCAGACTTCTCCATACAAACACTACAGGCCAGAAGAGAATGGCAAGATATCTATCGAGTGCTCAATGAGAAAGGCTTTCAGCCAAGAATACTATATCCTGCTAGACTGTCATTCAGACTAGATGGAAGCATCAAAACCTTCTCAGACAAGCAACAGTTGAAGGAAGCAACCATCACCAAGCCTGCCTTGAAAGAAGTTCTGAAAGGTTTCCTATAAACAACCAGACCACCACAAATAGAACATATATCAAAACACTCTAAAACTCTACAAGAATGGCGTTAAAATATCTTCAGTCTTTGATATCAATAAATGTGAATGGCCTGAATTCACCTATTAAAAGACACAGAGTAGGAAGATGGATCAGAAAACACAACCCAACAATATGTTGTCTACAGGAAACTCACCTAACGCAACAAGACAAACACAGACTTAAAGTGAAAGGATGGAAAACTATCATTCAAGTCAATGGCCCACAAAAAAGGGCAGGAACAGCTATTCTCATATCTGACATGATAGACTTTAAAATACATAAGATTAAAAAAGATAGGAATGGACACTACTTAATGCTCAGAGGATCAGTCAATCAAGAGGACTTAACAATTATTAATATCTATGCACCCAATGAGAAGCCATCTAAATACATCAAACTTCTACTGAAAGAGCTACAGCAATATATTAACAGTAACACAATCATAGTAGGGGACTTCAACACCCCACTATCTCAACTTGACAGATCATCCAGGAAGAAAATCAGTAAAGACATAAGGGAGCTAAATGAAGAGATAGATAAACTAGAACTATTGGACATTTTCAGAGTCATTCAGAGCAAGTTGTGGTATATATACACAATGGAATACTACTCAGCTGTAAAAAATGGTGACTTCACCGTTTTCAGCCCATCTTGGATGGACCTTGAAAAAATCATGTTGAGTGAAATAAGTCAGAAACAGAAGGATGAATATGGGATGATCTCACTCTCAGGCCGAAGTTGAAAAACAAGATTAGAAAAGAAAACACAAGTCGAACCTGAAATGGAATTGGAGTATTACACCAAAGTAAAAGACTGTGGGGTGGGTGGGTGGGTGGGGAGAATACAGGTCCATGAAAAATGATGAATGAAATAGTGGGGGTTTTATTGCTAAATGGGAATCTGGGGAATGTTATGCATGTAAAAAAAAAAAAAAGAAGTAGAAACGCAAAGCAGAAATTGACTGAGTTTGGAGTATGGCACCAAAGTAAGAAAGCAGAAGTACACTAGAGTTTGCAGTGAGTACCTCCCTAATACTTCCTCTCCACTTTTCCAAGCTTTGGGTCCATGATTGCTCAACAATTTGTTTGGCTTTGTATGTTAACTCTCTTTTCAGTCACCAGGTTCCAGGTATCATCAGGATGCCGGCCAGACTTCCCTGGATTGAAGACACCACCAATGTGTCCTGGAGCTCAGCTTCCCCAGAGACCCATCCTACTAGGGAAAGAGAGAGGCAGACTGGGAGTATGGACCGACCAGTCAACGCCCATGTTCAGCGAGGAAGCAATTACAGAAGCCAGACCTTCTACCTTCTGCAACCCTCAATGACACTGGGTCCATGCTCCCAGAGGGATAGAGAATGGGAAAGCTATTGGGGGAGGGGGTGGGATATGGAGATTGGGCGGTGGGAATTGTGTGGAGTTGTACCCCTCCTACCCTATGGTTTTGTTAATTAATCCTTTCTTAAATAAAAAAAAAAAAAGGGCAACAAAAGGGAATAAATAAATATTAAAAAAAAAAAAAAAAAAAAAAAGAAAGAACCCCATGCCAAAATAAGATACACTTACACCTGAAGTTTCAGATTTAACTTTAGCATATAAAAGAAAAGAAGAAAAGAGCAAGGAAAAGAAAGAGCATGGACTAAGTCAGTGACGCCAGGAGACAGCAGGTAAGCCCAGAATGTCCAAGATTGTTTTTTCCCCCATCAAGTCCAACAGTTTGGAACAGAAAGAGAAGACGGCTACAGCTGGGAGGTGCTACTGGTTTCTAGTGAGTAGAAACCCGAGAAGCAGCTGAACAGCCCAACTGACAGGACAGGCCCCCAAACCAAGAATGACCTAACAGTATCTATCCTGGGCCCGTATCTGAACACATTACTGAGCCCAGTGGAAATTTTTCTTTTAGTTTTTTTTTTTAAACTTTAAAAAAAATATTTATTTATTCCCTTTTGTTGCTTTATTGTAGTTATTATTGTCGTCGTTGTTGGGTACGACAGAGAGAAATGGAGAGAGGAGGGGAAGACAGAGAGGAGGAGAGGAAGAGAGACACCTGCAGACCTGCTTCACCACTTGTGAAGCCACTTCCCTGCAAGTAGGGAGCCGGGGGCTCGAACCAGGATCCTTATGCTAGTCCTTGCTCTTAGCGCCACCTGCACTTAACCCGCTGCACTACCGCCCGACTCCCCAGTGGAAATTTTAATACAAAGACATCAAGGAATTCATTTCTAATTCCATTAGTATGATGATACAATGTAGGAAATGGAAATACATCAGCTATTAGAGGACACAAACTTATTTTGTTAACTGTAACAACGTGTTTATCTAAGAAAAGGCCATTTAAAAAACAAGATGTCTAGAGTCAGGGAGAGCCCGGGTGTGGTGTGATGTGGTGTGATGTGGTGTGGTGTGGTGTGGGGGTGTGTGTATATGTGTGGGGTCTGTGTGTGGTGTGGTGTGTGTGGTGTGTGTGGTGTGTGGTGTGTGTGGTGTGGGCCCCAGCACCACATGAGAATGCCCTGGCTCTGACAGGGCAAAAGATGGCAGAAAAGTGTGCAGGGCTCTATAGCTCCACAAATAAAGAGGTCCGATTTGAGACTATGGGAATGGATTACACGGTCTGAAATTCACTTTAAAATATTTCAGCAGGGGGGCTGGGCGGTAGTACAGTGAGTTAAGTGCACATAGTAAGAAGCTCAAGGACGCAAGCAAGGATCCCAGTTCAAGACCCCGGCTCCCCACCTGCAAGGGGGTCGCTTCACAAGCAGTGAAGCAGGGTCTGCAGGTATCTGTCTTTCTCTCACCCTCTCTCTCCTAGCCAATAAATAGGAAAAAAATGACCACCAGGAGCAATGGATTTGTAGTGCAGGCACTGAGACCCAGCAATAACCATGGAGGTGAAAAAAGTAAAATAAACAAAATATTTCAGCAGCAGGATTAAAAAAAAAAAAAAAAAGCTCAGCTGACCCAAGTTCAAACCTGGCCTCTACCTCTACCACATTTCTTGGGAGTCTTGTGCTGCAGTATCTTTTCTTTTCCTCTTCTCTCTCTTTCTATCTGAAAAAGTCAGCCGAGAGTGATGAAGCCTTGGCAACTGCAGAGAAAAAACATTTTTTGTTTGTTTTAAGCAACAACAGAAAAGACCTAAGTGAAGTATCACGGCAGAATCTTGATGACGGATGAATCAACCACTGGAGACCATGCCAGACAGAGATTCTCTCTACTTCTGTGCATTTTGAGAAGGTCCAACATAGAAGAAAAATTAAACAACACATTCCAAAAATAAAATATGAATCAAATAAATATACAAAAGGGTTACTAGAGACTGGCATTGACATGGGGAAAAACTATGTTTACCACCTAATAAACCAAAGTGTGTGAAGTTCAGAACCTGGCAACTTTTCTCCTGTTCAACAAGTCTTGTATTTTAGATAGCAACAGAGAGGGAGAGAAGGGTGGGAAGGCAGGCGCTGGGGAGATGATAAGACTCTCCTGCCCGAGGCTCTGAGGTCTCAGGTTCAATCCCATCCAGCACCACCACCAGCCAGAGCTGAGCAGGGCTCTCTGGTCTTTCTGTATCTCTCTCATCAAAATAAAACCAAGGAGCCCAGTGGTGGAGCACCTGGTTAAGCACATATGCATTACCATGCAGCATCAAGGACCCAGGTTCAAGCCCCAGGTCCCCACCTGCAGGGGGAAAGCCTCAGGAGCGCTCAAGGAGGAATACAGGTGCCTCCCTCTCTATCTCTCTGTCCCTCTCAATTTCTCTCTGATCTATCATATGAAAAAGTTAAAAAGGAGCTTTAAAAAAATAAAACCAGGGAGTCGGGTGGTAGCGCAGCGGGTTAAGCGCAGGAGGCACAAAGCGCAAGGACCAGCTGAAAGATCCCGGTTCGAGCCCCCGGCTCCCCACCTGAGGGGAATCGCTTCACAAACGGTGAAGCAGGTCTGTAAGTGTCTGTCTTTCTCTCCCCCTCCTCTATTTCTCTCTGTCCTATCTAACAACGACGACATCAATAACAACAACAGTAATAACTACAACAATAAAATAACAAGGGCAACAAAAGGGAATAAAGAAATATTAAATAATAATCATCATCATAATAATGAATAAATAAAATCCAGGGGGCCGGGTGGTGGCGCACCTGATTGAGCGCACAGGTTACAGTGCTCAAGGACCCGAGTTCGAGCCCCCGGTCCCCACCTGCAGGGGGAAAGCTCTGCAAGTGTTGCAGCAGGGCTGCAGGTGTCTCCCTGTCTATCACCTCCTTCCCTCTCCATTTCTGGCAATAAAGATTTAAATAAGTCAGACCCATCAGTGAGAGTGAAGGGAGAGGAGAGGGAGAGGGAGAGGGAGAGGGAGAGGGAGAGGGAGAGGGAGAGGGAGAGGGAGAGGGAGAGGGAGAGGGAGAGGGAGAGGGAGGAAGGGAAGCACAGCGCTGAAGCTGCCTTCCACGCAGTCCCCCCGGGCTCCGAGCTGGGGCGCGCGCGGGGCAGAGCAGCGCCCGTCCAGGTGAGCTGCTCCCGGGGCTCGACGGCTGGAGACCTGGTGCAAGGCCCGGGCCCGGTGGCCTCGGGTGCGGGTGCGGGTGCGGGTGCGCGAGCGGGTGCGATTGGGGGGTGGCGTGGGGTAGAGAGGCCGGCAGCACCCCCCACCACCACCACCAGTCTGTCTGTCCGTCCGGCCCCGCCCTCCCAGGCCTCACCTGCGGGGTCATGGTGGACGGGTCCGGTTCGGGCTGCGGGTCTGGGGGCTCCGGCGCGGGGGGCCCGGGGGGCGCGGGCAGCAGCGGGGCCTTGGCGCGGGGCGGCGCGGGCGGCGGGAAGGCGGGCGGCGGGAAGGCGGGCGGCGGCTGCGGCGGGGACTGCGCGGGCGACGGCTGCGCGGGCGGCGGGAAGGGCTGCGGCGGCGGGTAGTAGGCGGGCGGCGGGTAGGGCTGCGGCGCGGGCGACGCGGGCGGCGAGTCCAGCTCCATGGTCACCATGGCGGGGGGCGCGTCCCGCGGGTGCTGCAGCAGCTGGTGCTTGTACTGCTGCTGCTTCTGGTAGCTGAGGGCCGGGCCGGGCGGCTGCCAGTCCCCGTAGGCGCCCCCCGGCGGCGGCGGCGGCGGCGGCGCGGGCGGCGGGTGGTGCGGCTGCAGCACGCACTGCATCTGCTTCTGGTGCATCTGCTGCAGCTGCTGCAGCTGCGCCAGGTGCTGCTCGCGGAAGCTCAGGAAGCCGGACGATGCGGGCGCCGCGCTCGAGTAGCCGGGCCCTGCCGAGGCCTCCGGAACCGCCACCGGCGGCGGCGGGACCGGCGGCGGCGGATAGTGGCTGCTCCCGCCATACCGGCCCCAGTTGGGGTACATGGCGGAGAGGGAGGCGCGGGGCTCGTCCCCGCGCCGTTACTCGTCGCAACCGATCTCCGGGAGCGGCGGCGGCGGCGACGGCCGGAACTCGCGGCCGCGACAGGCCCGGAGCGTGGAACCGGAGCGCGCCAGTGCGCCTGCGCCCCCGAGCGGGCCCGCGACCGGGAAGGCTGGGACGGTCCCGGGGTCGGTGCGCCTGCGCAGGGCCACCGAGCGGAGAACAAAGGCGAGCTAGAGGGGCCCTCGGCTCGGCTGATCTCGGCCGCCCCCTATAGGCATTCTCGGGTACTGCAGGAGGGAGGAGCGCGTCCTCATAGGAGCGGGAGACCATAGAGTCTCGTAGCCGGAGAGGGAGGTAGAGACCCCTTCGCTCCGCGGATTCCTTTTTGAATGAAAAGGAGAAAGAAAGAAAAAGGCTCCATTCACGATGACAACTACATTCATGCCACAGCACAAACCAAGAAACCAGTAGGAATGACTATAAGGGCCTTGGGTTTATAGGAAGAAGACTACGGAGCCATAGAGCGTCCTATCTTAGTGGCCTAAAATTGGTCTTGGAAAAATGGGATGACCTTCCGAGGTCCTGAATTTAAAAAAAAAAAAAATTAAAAAGATATCAGCTCTTGGGCGGGGGTAGATAGCGTAAAGGTTATGCAAAGAGACTCTCATGCCTGAGGCACCAAGGTCCCATGTTCAATCTCCTGCACAACCACAAACCAGAGCTGAGTAGTGCTTTCATTAAAAAAATAATAAGTAAACAAATATTAGAAAGAAATAAAATGTCTGACAGGGCAAGTCAGGGAAGAATGGAAGTGTGTTTTGAAATAACAACCCACCTAGTCCTTGCAGGGCTGTGCAGACCCCACACCAGACTCCCTGGAACTCAGCAAAGACAGCCAACAGAGAGAACAGGAAAGACAGTCTAGAGAGTGATCCCACGGGTGGAGGGCAGCACAGTGGTTCTACAAACATACTCTTCTGCCTGAGGCTCTCAGGTCCCAGGTTCAATCCCCAGCACAACCATCAGCCGGACCTGAGCAGGGTTCTAGGTGGGATAAAGAGTGACTTGTGTGTCAATTTGTCATCACACGGCTATTTGCCTTGTTAAAACTTATTGAACTTTACGTTTCTCCTGTTTGTGCATTTTGTACTTCACAAGTTTTGGTTTTGATTTGATTTGATGCGATCATCATCATCATCATTTTGTTAGAGCACAACTCAGCTCAGGGCATATGGTGGTGCAGAGGTTGAGCCTGGGACTTTGCAGCCTCAACATGAAAGCCTTTTTTTTTTTTTTTTTTCCTTCATAACTACTGTGCTATCTCCCGTGCTCGTCAATTTTTTTTTTTTCCCCTCCAGGGTTATTGCTGGGGCTTAGTGCCTGCACTACAAATCTACTGTTCCTGTGGCCATTTTTTGTTTTTTCCTCGACTCTTCATTTTGGATAGGACAGAGACAAACTGAGAGAGGAAGAGAGGAGATATAGAAGGAGAGAGAGACAGAAAAATACCTGAAGACCTGCTTCACCGCTTGTGAAGCGACCCTGCCCCTCCCCGCCCCGCAGGTGGGGAGCCTGAGGCTCCAACTGGTATCCTTGAGCGTGTCCCTGTGCTTCATACACACTGTTATGCGCTTAACCCAAGGCGCCATCGCGCCCCCCACCTCCCAATTCACAATTTCTTTGTTGTGCTTTACTGGGTGTGCCAGTGCCCAATTCTCACCGACTCATTTTTTGGGGTCCATTCAGACATTCTGTCTGCACTTGTATGTTATACCCCTAGAAAAAATATCTCAGGATTTTCCCTTGTGTGTTTTCATCTTGCTCCTGTACGGTCTGTGATGCCAGCTGAGGCTGTCGGTACAGGGAAGCCAAACTGATGGGAGGGGTGCCAGGTAATCTGGCATTTTCTACACCTCTGAGTTGCACACCAACTCTGGGTTCATTGCTGCATACTTGTTTAACCTGCCAGTGAGGTTCACATCGAGTCTCCCAGCTCTGTGACCATCGATGAATTCAGATTCAATAATGTCACCAGAGGAACCGGACAATGACACTGAAGCAGTGGTCTAACAAGAACCTAGCGTTTGCCTTTTCTGACGTTGCTGATACTGAAAGCATCGGCCAGGACCTATAGTTCTTTTTTTTTCTTTCTTTTTGTTTTTTGAGGAAAAATTAAACTATTTTTTTAAAGAACCAAACCACATGAAGATATATTACAGCAAACAGCAAACAGACAGGCTACATGATCTTTCCAAGTAAGTTGGTAAGAAGAAGAGATCCTTATCAAAGTGGTAAGGTGGCAGAACTGGATGCAAAGACCCCAGACAAGTGCTATCTGGTCATCAGGACTTGCCCCATTTTTGTTCTAAAGGAGTCACAGCTTCTCCTAGCCCCTGAGCTTCCCCCCCCCCCCCTAACTTGACCTTCTTGTTGCTAAAGGATTGTCTCACTGGGGCTGCTATTTGAGGGAGCTTAAATTAGCAACACTGGGTTCATGCTTTTTCTGTTCTATGAAGTTTTTGGTTTTTTAAAATCCAGTTAATTTGTAACACTTATAAACAGCCAACAGTTCTCTCATCATTCACTTCTGGATACTGCAAGGGCGTGTCACTGCACTATTGTCTTGTCACTGTGTTACATATGGCTCCAGGGCCTACCCTGCATCTTATATATGATGTGGCCTCTCATGTTTCTGCAGGGTCTCCACACCTTGATGGCCTGAAACAAATATCCACAAAGAACTCTCCCAAATTCTTATTCAAACTATCCAAACCAACCAACTACACATCTTAAGTCAATTTCACATCCTTGTATATAGAATGAAACGAAGCAAAACCAAAGGTCCAGAAACCTTTTCTCCAACTTAAATTAGTGACTCATGGCTTCTGTTTTACAGTTTATGGAAAATAGTATTGTGATCTTTATGATGGGGGGGTAGGCAACAAGCAGAAACACTTCTCATACTCAGCCAGATCACTGGCAGTTTAGAGTCGCTTGCCAGCTAGTTGATGCCTGTGTACTAAAACTTGAGATGTTAGAGGGTTTTGACCTGGTGTGAGAGAGATCCCTACTGCCAGGATAAACACTTGCCGCATGAAATTTAGGTGCTTAGAAATACTCCTGTGCTGTCTTTGATCCAACCTTTAGCACGATTTTTTCCCTCTTATTTCACTTTAGAGACTAAAACATAAAAGAATCAGTGTCCAGAGGCAAGTGGCTGATGCCTGAAACTTGTTCTTTTCTTCATTCGTGAATCTGCTTAAAAGATTGAAATTTCCATTCCTCTTTAAAAAAAAAAAAAAACAACAAAACTCTGTTCTTGGACCTGGTAATCAATGGCAAAGATTTCTATTTCCCAATGGGTGAGAGACTCTTTTGCCTTCTTGGTCATCCAACTCTCCAGCTGCCGCGTCACTCAAAGCTCTTTACTACCTGCATCTGTTGAATCTTTGGCTTTGTCACTGCAGTGCATTGTACAGCGGGCCAGGTGATCCTGAAACTCCTTCACCAGGGCCTGAGCTTGAGCCAGAGGTGCGTGGCAGCGGTCAGAGTCAGTACATTGGTGCCCCTGCTGCATGGATGCCTGGGTGTCCTCACAGCTGGCGCTGCACCTGAACATGACTCCCTGCATCTCTCGGATGCTCTTCTCCAGACTCTTCATCATGGTATCCACTGCCTCCTACACCCAGTGCTGCTGCAGCTCCACCACGACGACCCTGTACCCACACCGCCATGCCTGTGCCCACATGGACCAGGACCTGTATTATTTTCCTCCCATCGAGCCCTCCTCCCTCTCTTCTCTCTTTCTCTCTCTCACAAAGGCAGAGAGCCAAAGACAGGGGGAGGGAGCGGGAGAGGAGGAGGAGGGAGAGGGACGACACTGAAGCTTCCTTCAGTGCAGTGGTGGCCAGGCTCAAATCTGGGCTGTGCATAGAGTAGCACATCATCCAAGTGATGGTTTTGCTGGCCCGGCTGGAGTTCCACGAACACCACTGTGGTGGCACAGACAGAAGGCGGAAAATCCACCCGTTCGTTTTTTTTTTCCTTTTCCTTCCAGGGTTATTGCTAGGGCTCGGTGCCTGTACTATGTATCCACTGCTCCTAGGGGCCATTTTTTGCTGCCCTTGTTGTTATTGTTACTGTTGTTGTTGGATAGGAAAGAGAGAAATCCAGAGAGGAGGGGAAGACAGAGAGGGAGAAAGATAGACACCTGCAGACCTGCTTCACCACTTGTGAACCAGGATTCTTGTGCCAGCCCTTGTGCTTCACATCATGTGCCCTTAACCTCCTGCACTACTGCCCAGCACCCCCACCTGTTTATTTTAAAAGAATTTTTAATTTTTTATTTTCCCTTTTGTTGCCCTTTTTTTTTTTTTTTCATCGTTGTTGTTATTGTTAGGGCAGAGAGAAATGGAGAGAGGTGGAGAAGACAGAGAGGGTGAGAGAAAGATACTTGCAGCCCTGCTTCACCACCTGTGAAGTGACTCCCCTGCAGGTGGGGAGCCGGTGGCTAGAACCGGGATCCTTACGCCGGTCCTTGCGCTTCGTGCCACACACGCTTAACCTGCTGTGCTATTGCCCAACTCCCCCTACCCGTTTATTTTTAAAGATTAGATAAAATATCACCATCTCCAGTCTTCCCTCTCTCCCCATTGCAATCGAGTAGAAAGACATTTCCCGTTCTTCATATGTCTCCATCAATATTTTTTTTCCATCAATTTTTTATCCTGGCTTCATTATTTTATTTGACTTACTCCTTTAACTATTTTCCTCTTCAACTATGTCTATCTGGAAGGCAGGACCATGCCTTGTTACATACCTAGCATATCCTTAATGTCTATTAAGTAAATCAATATGAAACAGCTCTCAGATTATGTCAACAAGCATCAGATTTATAAAAAGATTCAAACAAATTTCAAGATACAAAATATTATTTTCAAAGGCAGCATCAAAAGTGAGTATATTTAACCATAATTCACAAAAGTAAAAGAGTGAGTGGAATAAGAGTCATAAATCTGCTATTACAAGGTTTTTTTTAAAAAATATTTATTTATTCCCTTTTGTTGTCCTTGTTGTTTTTTATTGTTGTAGTTATCATTGTTGGATAGGACAGAGAGAAATAGAGAGGGGAGGGGAAGACAGAGAGAGGGAGAGAAAGACAGACACCTGCAGACCTACTTCACCGCTTGTAAAGCGACTCCCCTGCAGGTGGGGAGCCGGGGGCTCAAACCAGGATCCTTACTCTGGTCCTTGTGCTTTGCGCCACTTGCACTTAACCCGCTGTGCTACTGCCTGACTCCCAACTTTTTTTTTTTTTTTTTAAATTAGGGGACCAGGGGCTTGAACCTGGGTCCTTGTGTACTGTAGTGTGTGCACTCAACCAAGTGCACCACCACCTGGCCCCTTACATGTTTTTTTTTTTTTTAATTATTTTTTAAACTATTTTATAGAACAGAGATAAATTGAGAGGGATGGGGGATAGAGAGGGAGAGAGAGAGGAAGTCAGAAATGCCCACAGCACTGCTTCACTGCTTGTGAAGCTTTCTCCTGCAGGTGGGGACTGAGGAATTGAACCCAGGTCCTTGTGCATGGTACTATGCACTCAATCAGGTGTGTCGCACCACCTGGCGCCTGTTGTTACATGTTTAATGAATGAGTAACAGAACTGGAAGAAGGGCGGCAGAGGAAGTTTGTTTTGCTAGAACCGAGGGGCTCCGTAGTCATCTGGCATCCGCTCAATGTTGTACCTAATTAGGACAAAAAATTAAAGCAGGTGAGTAAGGTTGGCCCGAAACCTACGTAAAACCCTGGCCTTCCAATGTGTCCTGGAGCCCTGCTTCCCCATAACCCTGTCCCACTAGGGAAAGAGAGAGACAGGCTGGGAGTATGGCTCAACCTGCCAACGCCCATGTTCAGCGTGGAAGCAATTACAGAAGCCAGACCTTCCACCTTCTGCACCCCACAATGACCCTGGGTTCATACTCCCAGGGGGTTAAAGAACATGAAGATTATCTGGGGAGGGGATGGGATACAGAGTTCTGGTGGTGGGAACTGTGGGGAGTTGTACCCCTCTTATCCTATGGTTTTTGTCAGTGTTTCCTTTTTATAATTAAAAATTAAAGAAAAAAAACAACAACTCTGGCCTTTATTGACTGCAGCATTTCCGCCCACACTTGAGTCCTTGGTCAGCAGCAGTGCTTTTGATGGCCATGCAAAGAGAGGCTTGAGCACAAATGTGGACCCTATGACTTTTATTCTTCAAAGTTTACAAGTTGGGATTCCAGACTCTGAATTTGGGTAAACTCAACTCCACAGCTCATATTCTTTTTTTAAATTATTATTATTATAAATATTTATTTATTTATTCCCTTTTGTTGCCTTTTTTATTGTTGTAGTTATTGTTGTTGGATAGGACAAAGATATGGAGAGAAGAGGGGAAGACAGAGGGGGAGAGAAAGACAGACACCTGCACACCTGCTTCACCACCTGTGAAGCGACTCCCCTGTAGGTGGGGAGCCGGGGCTTCAAACCAGGACCCTTATGCTGGTCCTTGTGCTTTGCGCCACGTGCGCTTTGCTACCGCCCGACTCCCTACAGCTCTTATTCTTACCATACTGTGTCTTCCTTGGGCTAGAAAACTGGACTGTAACAAGTTTGAAAATGGAGAAGGCCAATTCCCAAAATAGAAGAATAGTGCTTGGGAGCGGGTGGTGGCACACCTGGCTGAGCTCACATGTTACAATCCACAGGGACCTAGGTTCAAGCCCCTGGTTTCCCTGCAGGGGGAAAGCTTTATAAGTGGTGAAGCAGTGTTGCAGGTATCTTTTTGTCTCTCTCCCTATTAGCCCTTTCCCTTTCAATTTCTGTCTGTCTCTATCCAATAAATAAATAAAGATAGTAAAAAGAATTAAAAAAAAAAAAGAATAGTGCTTGTACTCTAAGCTTTTAGTTTCCTGGGTGGGGCACTAGTCACATGCACTAGTCTTTAAACAAACAAAACAAGGTATTTCTGGCTAAAAAAGATGAATTTAAGGGTAGAGTGGATGTTTGCAGGTCCCAGCCTCCTTTGTGACCAAGACTGCTTTGTGCGCTGGGAGACAGCTCGCTGGTGGAGTGCGAGGTTCTGGGTTGAGCCCTGGCACCACACACAGGCACAACTCCAAGAGGAGCTTCGTGGATAAGGGGGTAGCATCTCTCCCTCTTTCCAGATAAAAAACGTGGGTCCCAAAATCTATTCAGGCCTTAAGTTTGTTCCCTGGCGCCACACTAAGAGGAAAAAAAAAATGCTGCCTTTTATTTACGGCAACTCCTGTCTTAATTTCTTCCAATAATCATATTGTAACAATGTGAACCTGTCATATTCCTACACCCTAGCTTTATCTTTTGGCCTTGTTCTTGATACTTTGTCTCATTTCTTTAACTGTAACTATGAAACCATTTGTTACAACAATGTTTTAAAAATTAAAAAAAAAAAATTTATTATTTCCCTTTTGTTGCCCTTGCTTTTATTGTTGTAGTTATTATTGTTGTTATTGATGTTGTCATTGCTGCATAGGACAGAGAAAAATGGAGAGAGGAGGGGAAGAGAGAAGAGAAAGAGACACCTGCAGGCCTGCTTCACCGCTCTGCAGGTGGGAAGCTGGGGGCTTAAACTGGGATCCTTTAGCCGGTCCTTGCGCTTTGAGCCACCTGTGCTTAACCCGCTGCACTACCACCCTCCTCCCAACAATGTCTTTTTTAAAACACTGGCACTGTTTAGCTCTGGCTTATGGTGCTGCCAGGGACTGAATCCAACTTGTGATGCCTCAGGCATGTAGTCCTGTCACACTGATGGTGTGATCTCTCAAGCCTAGCAACAATTCTTTTAATCCTTTTACATAGCCTGTTCACATTTCAGTTGTTACTAACTAGCTGGAAGATAGCTTTCTTTCTCTCTCTCCCCTCGAGGGTTATCACTGGGGCTCAGTGCTTACACTAGGAATCCACTGCTCCTAGAGGCCATTTATTCCCGCCATTTTCTTTATTTCTTTCTTTTTTAAAAAAAATATTTATTTATTCATTTTCCGTTTTTGTTGCCCTTGTTGTTTTTATTGTTGTTGTTATTGATGTCATCGTTGGATAGAACAGAGAGAAATGGAGAGAGGAAGGGAAGACAGAGGGGGAGAGAAAGACACCTGCAGACTTGCTTCACCACTTGTGAAGCGACCTCCCTGCAGGTGGAGAGCTGGGGGCTTGAACCGGGATCCTTGTGCCATTCCTTGTGCTTTGCACCACCTGCACTTAACCCGCTGCGCTACTGCCCGACTACCCCCCCCCTTTTTTTCTTATAAGATAGGGCAGAGAGAAACTGAGATGGGAAGATAGAAAGATAAGACACATGCAGTGGTCCGGGGAGGTGGCACAGTAGACAAAGCACTGAACTCTGAAGCGTGAGGTCCTGAGTTCAATCCCTGGCAGCACATGTACCAGAGTGATGTCTGATTCTTTCTCTCTCTCCTCCTACTTTCTCATTAATAAATAACATCTTAAAAAAAAAAAAAGATAAGACATTGCAGACCTGCTTCACCGCATGTGAAGCAAACCCTTGCAGGTGGGGGCTCGAACTGGGATCCTTGTGCAAGTCCTTGAGTTTCATACCATGTGTTTTAGCCTGGTGTGCTACTTACTGCTCGGACCCAATAACTCACTTTCTAGAGAGAATACCACAGGGTGAGAAGTCGAACTCAAGCCCCAGCTGTCACGTGGGAGGGCAATGCAGGGCACCGGGGACCCATCAGTAGTGGACTGCTGCTGAGGTCTCGCTCTCTTTACTTTCAATTAAAAAGAAAAAAAGGCAACCAGAAGCAGTGGATTTGCACCAGACAAGGTGGAAAACTGCTATGAGCTAGATTTAATTTAGTTATTATTATTTTTTACCAGAGCACTGTTCAGCTCTGGTTCAATCTGGGGATCAAACCTGTGACATCTGGTGCCTCAGGCGTGAAAGTCTATTTGCTATCTATCTCTCCAGTCCCAACTTGCAATCACTTCCTCAGGAGGGATGTCTCACCTGTGGTTAGAAATGTACATGATGGGGACGCCAGGGATCTTCCGGATTCTTCTTTTAAGGTCTCTGTCTACGGTGGCCACAATGTAGCACTTGTGCTGTAACAGATTATTATCCAGTAAGTGTGTGCAGAGTTCACCGGCTACCTAGGCATCCCAGGCAACGGCGCAACACAGAACCACCCACTGTCACAGTAAATATAAATAGTCCAGGAAGGGCGGTTAGAAGAATCTGCTGTGGAGCTACTATGAGGGAGTTCATATTTACAAAACACAACAAACTGGCTGGCTGAACATAGTGCTAAGAGTCTTGAGTGGGAGAAGGAAGAAAAACTTGAAAGCTGACAACTTTTTTTTTTTTCCTTCCCCTTTCATCATCTAGGTTTTCACATCTAGGGAAGACAATTCCTAGGTTTTAGAAAAGTGCCGAGAGACTGTACATAAAGGTGTCAGTGTCTTAGGATGGAGGGCAGTGCCTGTATGTTCTCGGATCTCTGGGCTTGCGCCTACTCAGAGGCCTCCCACGAGTGGAAGAGGGAGCCAGAAGAGGGTTTGCACTCGGGTCTGGGCCTCGGTGCCGACAGCTGCAGAACTGCACAGAGGCTGACTGTCTTCATTTCCGCCACACTCCACTCTCTCACTGGGTTTCACAAAGAGCCTGGTGCCAGTTATGTGGTGGGAAGTTAAAGGCCCTGCTTGCCCTGATGTGACAGGTAGCGGCTACAGGGACAGCAGTGTGGTCAGCAACTGAAGATGATTACCTTCAGCAGAGAGGCTCTTCCAAAGACAATCAGTAGCTGAAGTTTTTATGGTGCTTGCTGGATAAAAAAGCCAGAACAGAATAGAGACCCTACTTATTCCAGGGTATGTGTCACACAACATCCTGAAATACTCAGATGTCACTGAGGGTACTTTTGAGTTAAGCATGGCAGAAAGGACCAAATTCCTGCACAGAGAAGAAGCACAACTGGAAGCTTATTTTAGATTCACAGGGAGGTAGAGGTTGGGATATTATTACACTTAGATGTGCTCACTGAGACCACTTTATTTTATTAAAAAAAAAAAAATATATATATATATATATTTATTTATTATGGAATAGATACAGAGAAATTGAGAGGGGAGGAGGAGATACAGAGGGAGAGAGACCAAGAGACATCTGCAACCCTCTTCACCACTCATTGCAGGTGGGGCCGGGGGCTTGAATCTGGGTCCTTGTGTATTGTAAAGTGAGTGCTTACCAGGTGCACCACCACCTGGCCCCCATTGAAGCCATTTTATAGGAAAAAGTGTGGAACTAAGAATTAGTGTCAATGGAGCAGTACCCTGGTGTTTCTCTCTGTGTGTCTCTCTCTCAAAAATAAAAATAAATAAATAATAATAAAAAGAATTAGTGGGGCAGGGGTAGATAGCATAATGGTTATGCAAACAGACTGTTATGCCTGAGGCTTTGAAATCCGAGGTTCAATCCCCTGCACCACTGTAAACCAGAGACGATCAGTGCTCTGGTTAAAAAAAAAAAAAAAAAAAAGAATTAGTGTCACTAATGGACAGACCCAGGAAATGCAGGTGCTGAGGTTTGAAGCTCCTGTCTGTTCCTCAAGTCTCATGTCCTTTCCATCACAGTGATAGGGATACATTTCCAGTCTGCTTTCTCAAGTAAATGAGGAAGGCTATGCTTCCTGGGGAAAGGGTCCATGTAGATACTTTGCTGACTCTGAACACTCAGGAGGCAACATTTGTTCTCAGAAGTAAAGCAAACATTTAAAAAACTCATACCTGTGTTACTCTCTGTACTAAGCAGTCATCTGCATAGGTGCCTTTGTGTGTGCAAGGCAGGCGTTCAAACCTCGGGTCCTTGGCGATCCTGTAAGGGTTAGAAAACTGGATTAAAGTGGTCCAGAAGGTAGTACAGTGGATAAGGCACTGGACTTTCAATCATGAGGTCCTGGGTTCAATTCCTGGCAGAACATGTACCAGAGTGATGTCTGGTCCTCTCTCTCTCTCTCTTTCCCTATCTTTCTCATGAATAAAGAAATAAAATCTTAAAAAAAAAGAGGGAGTCGGGCTGTAGTGCAGCAGGTTAAGTGCAGGTGGTGCAAAGTGCAAGGACCAGGCTAAGCAACCGGTTTGAGCCCTGGCTCCCCACCTGCAGGGGAGTCACTTCACAAGCAGTGAAGCAGGTCTGCAGGTGTCTATCTTTCTCTCCCCCTCTATGTCTTCCCCCATCTCTCTTCATTTCTCTCTGTCCTGTCCAACAACGATGACAACAATAACTACAACAATAAAAGAACAAGGACAACAAAAGGGAATAACAAAAAAGATAAAATTAGATTAAAGGAAATGTTTAGCCACTGGGTAGAGGACATTCCTTGCACAGTTGGGATCTTGGGGTCCATCTCTGGTAGTCTAATCCCATTAGATAAACACAGAAGTAAAAAATTTTAATGACAACCAATAAATCAGATAAGCTTCTGAGTCTCTATTTTTTCATATTTACTTATTTATTATTTTCCTTTTGTTGCCCTTGTTGATTTTTATTGTGGTTGTAGTCATTATTGTTGTTGTTATTGATGTCATCATTGTTGGATAGGGCAGAGAGAAATGGAGAGAGGAGGGGAAGACAGAGAAGGGGAGAGAAAGATAGACACCTGCAGACCTGCTTCACCGCCTGTGAAGCGACTCCCCTGCAGGTGGGGAGCCGGGGGCTCAAACCGGGATCCTTATGCCGGTCCCTGCGCTTTGCGCCACATGCGCTTAACCCACTGCGCCACCACCCGACCCCCCAAACAAATAATTTTTTACAAAGAAGAAACAGTTTGGCTAGCCAACACTCCTTTTCAAGAATGTGTGTTTTGATTATCTATATTCCACATGTGAGAAAACCATCCCATACTTGACAGCTTTTTTAAAAAAATTATTCCCTTTTTTTTGTTGCCCTTGTTTTTTTATTGTTGTAGTTATTATTGTTGTTATTGATGTCGTTGTGGAATAGAACGGAGAGAAATGGAGAGAGGAGGGAAAAACAGAGAGGGGGAGAGAAAGACAGACACCTGCAAACATGCTTCACTGCTTGTAAAGTGACTCTCCTGCAGTTGGGGAGCTGGGGGCTTGAACTGGGATCCTTGTGCCGGTCCTTGTGCTTTGCACCACCATGTGCCCGATTCCTAACATTTTTTTAAAAATTTATTTTCCCTTTTGTTGCTCTTGTTGTTTTATTGTTGTAGTTATTATTGTTGCTGCTATTGATGTCGTTGTTGTTGGATAGGACAGAGAGAAATGGAGAGAGGAGGGGAAGACAGAGATGGGAGAGAAAGACAGACATCTGCAGAACTGCTTCACTGCCTATGAAGAGACCCCCCTGCAGGTGGGGCGCCGGGGGCTTGAACCCGGATCCTGACGCCGGTCCATGCACTTATTGCCACCTGCGCTTAACCCGCTGCACTACAGCCCGACTCTCCCAACATTTTTTTTTTTAAATAAGTTGTCTTACACTAGAATATAGTTACAAAGACAGTCATTAAGAACACAGTCTATAAAAGTGAAAAACTAGAGATAATCTGAATAATCATCTAGGTAGAAGCCCAAAACATTTTGCAATAATCCTATTAAAACCCCTAATTTGGGGTCAGGCGATGTTGCACATGGTTAAGCACACACATTACAGTGCGCAAAGACACAGGTTCAAGTCCCTGGGTCCACCTGCAGGGGGAAAGCTTCATGAGTGGTGAAGCAGAGCTGCAGGTGTCTTTCTGTCTCTCCCTTTCTCCTCTCAATTTCTGTCTTTATTCAATAATAAAGAAATAAAAAAATAAAAATAAAAACAAGGAAATCTTAAAACACACACATACACCCTAATCCCATTAAAACCGAAGCAGAGCTGTATGTATCCTGGGGGGGTGATTACCGTAAACTGCTAAAGACACAGAGCCGGCCACCGAACCATACAGTCAACCGAGAAACAAGCAGGAGGCCTGGGGAGGTGGGGCAGGGCAGCACTGAGCGCCCAAGCTTCAACCACAGTGTCACCTGCTGTAGCTCAAGGCCCCTATCTCTCCTCTCTGTCTTTTTTTTTTTCCTTTTTTTTTTTTTTTTTAGTATCTTTATTGTGATGAATGGTTTACTGATAGGATACAGAACTTGAAATGGGCCCGGTGGTGGCACACTTGGTTGAGCATACATATTATAATGAGCAAGGGAGAGGGGTAGAGGCACCTGTAACACTGCGTGATCACTCGCAAAGCTTTCTCCCTTCAGGTAGGGCCTAGGGGCTTGAATCCAAGTCCTTGAGTGTTGTAACCTGTGCATTCAACCAGGTGCTCCCTGCTCAGCCCCCAGATTATTTATTAATGAGGAAGAGAAATAGAGCCTGATTCTAGCATTTGCATGCCAGGGGCTGGACTCAGAACTTTATACTGCAAGTCAGGCTGTCTACCCACTATCCCTCTCTATCCCTCCTCCCTCTAAATTTCTCTGTTAAATTACTTATTTCACTGAGAATGAAAGCATGATCCCGGCATTCCCAATGCCAGGGATCAAACTCACTGCCTCTCTCTGGCATCATATCCTGCATTTTAGCAATGAGCCACCTCCCTGGTCTATCAAGTCAATTTTGCATGTTAATTCCTCTCCACCCCAATCATGGCATTGCCCAGCTCTGGTTTATGGTGGTACCAGGGATTGAACTTTCTTTATTAGGTATCGCTGAAATCACACAAAGCTCACTGGCTTTGACTATATAGTTTTATGACCTTTATGCTGTCTCCCCAGCCCTGTGGCTTGATGCTTTGACAGCTTTACATCATCTGTGTTATCACCCCCATAGAATATTTCTGTAACAAGACATGTGCCTCTTTGTAATTAATCTCCTTTCCCCATCCTAGGCCCCAGCTGGCCACTGACCTGTACACTATCACACGGCCCCATGGCTCTGCCTTGCATTAAAATGCATCCTTTTCTCAGGCATGCTTTTATTCTATACTGTAATAATCATTCAGAAAACACCGGCTTATGGAGAGCTTCCAAATACAGACCCACTGCATTATTAATTTTGAAAAAAGGAGGAGAAACAGTGGCAGAGCACAAGGCTTGCACGTAGACCGTCCTGAGCTGGACCCCCAGCAGTGCATATGCCACAGTCAGGCTCTGGCTGCTTGTCTCACTCAGACACAAAGAAAGTGATTTTGTTCTCACTGAACTTCAATACCCCTTTGTTGAGGGAATGCTGATTACAGGGTTGCTGTCATAGGGGTACACTTCCCCATGGTAGGTATAGTAATAAATGAAACCTTACAAAACAAAGAAACAAACAAATTAATATTTCCATTAGTCTCAACAGAGATTTTTAGTGTTGGGAATGTGATTACACACACACACACACACACACACACACACACACACACACACACGCGTGTCATGTGTGTTTCTGGTGTCCGTGTGCGCGCACACATGAACCCATGAGACTGGCTGTATGGTAACACAGGTGCCCTACAAGGTGAGAGACATATCTCATCAAACATCAATAAGCTATCTTTCTCCAAAGCCATTTTTTATTGCCCAGAATTTTAAATGTCATCACTGGTAATAAGTATGGCAAGTTGTTTCCTTTGAGGCAACAGGCTTACTGCATTAGTTTTCTGGGAATATCTGCTAAGTGCTGCAGTGTGAAGACAGGGTGTTTCGGGCCAGTGAACAGCTCCTTGTATCCTGTGCTGCTCTGCCAAGCATGGGGCCTGGGTTTGAAACTGGTCCCAGAAACTTTGGTGCTGTGTTCTCATTCTCTCATTCTTTAAAAATATTTTATTTATTTTACTGAGAGAGAGAGACACAAAGAAACACAAAGAGAAATACCAGAGCACCCCTCAGCTCTGGCTGATGGTGGTGGTGAGGACTGAACCTGAGACCTCGGAGCCTCAGCCATGAAAGTCTTTTGCAGAATCATTATGTTGTCTCCCTAGCCCTGATTCTCTCATGCTCTCTCCCTGTCTCTACTACAAATAAAATAAAAGTAAATCAGTGTTGGAGGGCCAGGCGGTAGCACATCTGGTTAAGTGCACAAATTACAGTACACAAGGACCCGGGGTTCAAGTCCCTGGTCCTCACCTGTAGGGGGAAAGCTTCAGGAGTGGTGGAGCAGGGCTGCAGGTGTCCGTCTCCTTCTCCCTCCCCTCTCAATTTCTCTCTCTGACTCTATCTAGTAAACAAATATATATATATATATATTTTAATCAGTATTGTTTGCATAACAGTGATTATATGAGCGGCCAGGTGGTGGTGCACCTGGTTAAGTGCACACATTACCATGCACAAGGATGCAGGTTCAAGGCCCTCATCCCCACCTGTAGGAGGGAAGCTTCTCCCCCTCCCTTCTCAATTTTCCTGTCTCTATCCAATAATAAATAAAAATATTTAAAAAGACGATGATGATCACCAGCCCCTAACTTGAATAATCACAGCTGTACTTTCTCTTGAGATGAGCATCAGCCTCTGCACATGGCAGAAGGGTTTCTTCTACCTGCACTTCACATTTCACCACGCAGACTATTGTCATGGTCCTCAGGCGGAGACTGAGCACAGTCTACAGTACCCAGGATGCTCTGAGGTGGCTCTTGCAGCACCGAAGATGATAACCACTGGGAACTGGAGACAGCTCAGCCAGCAGAGCACACACTTTACTAGGTGTGTGGATGGGCTGGAGCCCCCAGCCACCACTGTTCAATCCCAGAATAGATCTAGATCAGCCCTTTCCTACCTCAGAGCCACTCGGTATTTCTGTCCCAGCTTCTCAAGTTCAGCCATTACACAGTCAGTTATGCAAGGGATGCCTGGTGGGGGAAAGGCATATTAGTAACAGCTGTGAAGAAACCCCCTCTGAATTCATTCTGTTTTGTCTTTAAAAGATTCACCAGATACCAGGAATAACAGCAGAATAAGTAACTGAAGTGAACAGTAAGAATTAAAGGAGAATAAAATCTTTATTGTTATTTTAAAAATATCTCTATTTATTTGGTAATGACAGTCAGAAACTGAGAGGAAGGGTAATTGAAATAAGGAGAGAGACAAAGATATTAAGTCTTGTTTATAATGGGGAAGAAACACAGAGTACACTGGTTTTTAGAATCCTATACCTACAGTCTTCCCTGTGTAGGCACCCCCGTGTGGTGGCCTAGGCCTCAAATCTGTGTCCGCATGCAACACGAAGTATGTGCTCTACTGGGAGAACGACCCCAGGGTGCTAGGTATTATCGTATCTTATGCTGGACAACCCCCACCCCAAGATTAATACTTTGGACAGCAAAGTAAAAAAAAAAAAAATTAACTGAAGTACAGTGCCCGGAAGAGAAAGTAGCTGTAAAATGGGAACATCAGTGAAATCAGAAAAGTCATGGAATCAGAGGACAGCAGATGCCACATATGGGGGTTGGGCAGACATCAGCACGCAAGGACCGGGGTTTGAGTCCCTACTCCCCACCAATGGGAGGGGGGCTCCACGACCGGTGAAGCAGTGTTGCAGGTTCTCCCCACTCAATTTCTCTCTGTCCTATAAAATAATTATTAATAATAATAATGGCGGAGAAAGGGGAAGAAATAGCTAGTAAGAGCAGTGGATGCACAGAGCTGGCACTGAGCCCCAGCAATAACCTTGGTAGCAATAACAATAAATAAATAAGTGGAACAACATTATATCAAGCAGCAGTAAAATGAGCAAAGGCTGTCAAAGTGGAGCAGGGAAGTGGACCCAAGAAGTTCACTATAAAGAGGGAAAGTTGCTCTGAAAGTAGTCATTGATGAGCCGAGGACACTGAATGAACACCATACCCTTTTATACATGTATTTGGGGAAATATGATTGGTCAGTATAAATGTCACAGAAACACAAAAGCATGATACTCACACTTGGCATACAGACAGTCCATCATCGACTGCACAAGGTCCAGTTTGGCTTTAATAGAGAAGTTGATAAAGTTGGTATCAACCAGGATGTGGTACGGTGGGCCCAGTTGCGTATTATATTGGAAGAATAAGCAGGAAGGGTGCTGGGTGCTAGAGGACAAAGAATCAGAACACAAAAACAATGTCTACCTGATACTTTGATATCAACAACAGCCTCAGTCTGAAGCAGTTTGTGATTTGGCTAACCTTGCTTTTCCTATTCATTGGAAATCAATCTTGTGAAGACATAGCTATAGCCAGTCTATGGTAAGATAAGGAAAATGATGAAGTTTTCACTTAAAAATTTTTTAAAACATTTATTTATCTTCTCTTTTGTCGCCCTTGTTTATTATTTATTGTTGTTGTAGTTATTAATATGGTTATTGATGTCATCACTGTTAGATAGGACAGAGAGAAATGGAGAGAGGAGGGGAAGACAAGGGGGAAAGATAGACCCCTGCAGACCTGCTTCACCACCTGTGAAGCGACTTCCCTGCAGGTGGGGAGTCGGGGGCTCGAACCGGGATTCTTACGCCGGTCCTTGTGCTTTGCGCCACCTGTGCTCAACCTGCTGTGCTACTGGCCGACTCCCAGATTTTCACTTTTTAACAGAGCTACTTTATTCTGCAAAGATGCCCTTACAGCTATTTTGTTGACACTCTCATTTATACAATATCAAAAAGCTAAACAATACAATTATTTCTTTTGAAGGATTCTTGTCAAAGAATAAAAAAATACCCTTATGTAAAGAAACTTGGAACTTGGGCCAGGCAGTGGCAACACATGTCACCATATGCAAACACCCCCCATTCAAGCTCCGAGTCCCCACTTCATGAGGGGAAACTTTATAAGCAGTGAAAACAGTATTGTGAAGGTTTTTTTTTTTTTTTTTTCTCGAGAGCACTGATCAACTTTGGCTTATGATGGTGCAGGGGATTGAATCTGGTACTTCAGAGCCTCAGGCATGAGAGTCTCTGCATAACAATTATGCTATCTATCCCGCCCCCTTCTCAACTTCTGTCTCTCTAAAAATAAATAATAAATCTTTAAAAATAACCTTGGAACTACTGAAATTAGCATATACTCACCAACATCATTTTTATTTGCACAGCTGTGTTAAGTATTAGAACAGATCAGTTCTGCAAAAGTCTAGATTTCAAGACCTTCATGATTATAGAAGATCTCTTCTATCCCACCCCCCCAACTTTGTCATAGGGGTTACTGCTGGGGCTCTGCGCCAGCATGACAATGAGTCCATTGCTGCTAGTGGCCATTTGTTTTTCTTCTGATAGAGACAGAAAAAAGGAGAGAGGGTGGTGGGAGAGAGAAAGACACTTGGGAGTAGTACTAGTGAAGTTCCCTTCCCCTCCTTGTCCCTGGAAGAGCTGAAGGCTTGAACTTGGGCTCTAAGGTAGGGGGGGTGTTCCACTGGGTAATCGAGCTACCACCAGTTTTAAAGGAAACTTTTAATTACTCACACTTCTCTTTCTTTGAGTGCACTGGGATCTTTCTTCTCTTTCTTCTTTGGTTTTAATCTATCCTTTTCTTTACTGGCGGAAAAAAAAAATAAATCAGATACAAGGAGAAGAGAAGTGGGAGGAGGAAGGAGAAAGAAAAAACAAAACAACCAAGAACAACAACAAAACCCACAGCAGTGAGAGTCTCACTCAAAATAATGCTCCAGCTTTAAACATTTTTGGCCAACAGAGGAAATTCTAATTTTTAAGAAAATTGTATGAGAGGGAGTCGGGCTGTAGCACAGCGGGTTAAGCGCAGGTGGGGCTAAGCTCAAGGATTGGTGTCAGGATCCCGGTTCGAGCCCCCTTCACAGGCGGTGAAGCAGGTCTGCAGGTGTCTGTCTTTCTCTCCCTGTCTTCTCCTCCTCTCTCCATTTCTCTCTGTCCTATCCAACAACAACGACATCAATAATAACTACAACAATAAAACAACAAGGGCAACAAAAGGGAATAAATAAATAAAATAAATTTAAAAAAAAGAAAGAAAAAAATTGTATGAGAAACTAGAGCACCTCTGTTCTCTATTTATGGTATATTATTTTTTTGTCTCTTTTTTAAAGCTAATTCACATAGGAATGTCAAGCTTGGTATGAATACAAAGAAATAGGATAAAGAAAACAGCAAGCTGTTTCTTTTATCTTTTTTTTTTTTTTTTTTAAAGCAGATCACTGCTCAACTCTGGCTTATGGTGATGAAGGGGATTTAACCTGACTTGAGTCTCAGGATTGACAGCCTCTTTGCATAACTATTATGCTATCTACCTCCACTCCAAGCTGTTTCTCTCCATTCTCCCTGAAAACAAGGAACCTGAACTCAAGCCACTCTTGCTTTCATGTTGTGACCCTAAGTTACACTCATTTTCCCAGACAGTATAATCTGAAAGCCCTAAATGATCATTCCTTAGTTCTGGGGCTCTCAAGCACAATAAAGGTGAGTCCTTATTTAATAATTTTGTCCATTTTTCACTGAAGCAAGTAAAATGCTTAAGTGCTCCATTGAACAGGAAATGTCATTTCACTCTCTTCTACAGTCATCTTACAAAGTGGAGACATCCAGCGATTTCCCCATTCTTTTATTTCAAAAAACAAATGTGTATTTAATACTACATATACAAGATAAACATGGTCTCTGATATCTCTCCTCTCTCTCTCTTTAAACTTGGCCGCCTCAAGAATGAGAAGCACTGAATTCTACCACTGGTGCATCTTCCTGTCCTTTTCTGCAATTGTAACGCACTTTACCCTGGAGAACAGCAAGAATATAAACGTAATCCTACCTACCTACCTCTCAAAACTATTAAGAGCCTTAAAATGTGACCCTGTGGATAAGGTACATAAGAATGATGGATGAAAGTGAACACTTAAAGAGATGTTAACAACAATAAGTAACAACACGTTTACTACTTATTCCCTTGTGTCTCCTACTTATTATCTCTGGGTAGTTTATGAACCCGGTCGGTTTCGGACACTCACAGTCTCTCATCTCTGAGACTCAGCATTCGCTTCATGGTCGCATACTTCCTCGTTTTTTTTTGCTTCCCCTTGAAACAGACGTGTCAGAGTTACAAGTTAGAGATACAACGTATCTTAAGCCCCTTGTTCCATTCCTTCCCTTCACCCCCGAACAGCCAGGTCCTCCCCGCCCCGACCCAATTCGCTGGAGTCTAACAGATGCCGACGGTCCGGAGCAGCTGAAAATCCAGGATCGTACAGAAAGCAAGCCAGGGTAAAGCGGAGGAAACTTGACAAGGGAGGCTGCTACAACCTCCGCCCCAGACGGGATTTGACAAGGTGCCTAGCCAGACCGTCCTCACCCACCATGTTCACGCAGCACGCCACCCTCTTCCGGAATCAGCCGCGGCGCGCTTCTTTTTCATCATCTGCAGCTTACTTCCGGCCGGGAGCCCGGAAGCGGAAGTCGCGTTAGGAAACGGACCAGCCGGGAGCCGGCTCGCAGTCTGGGCCAGGTCTGCGCTGGGGTCTCTCGGGGCGAGGCTCCAGGTGGGTCTTGGGGGCGCTCGCCCAGCCGCGGCGCGGGACTGAGCTCGGGCAGGGAGGACGGGGCGGCGGTGGGGAGCGCGGGGAGACTCCCGAGGCGCCCCGAGTGCGGGCTGGGCTCCCCCGGGCGCGGGGCTCCGTGCTGCCGGCCGGACTCCTCGGGGGGCGGAGGGGCGAGCGCGCGAGGGCCTCCTCTGGGCTCTCTGAAAACGGGTGGCTGTCGGCTCAGATTTGCTCCTAGTTATCAAGTCAGTTACCGTTTTCCGTGACAGCCTGCACGGAGAAGGGAGAGTGCTTCAGAAGCAGCCCCCGCTGTGTCCTCGGTGGTGCTTCACCGTTTTGGAGATCAGCTGCCCCTTGAAAGTTTGTGCAAAGCTGGGGGGGGGGTGACTCTTTCACGGAGGGGTCCCCACGGAGCAGGTCACGAGGCTCGTGGGGCTGCGGAGACTCTGACTTGACCTTTACCCTAACTCAGTGCCGAAAACCCAGGCTCAGGTCTACAGGGCTTGGTTTGGGTCTGCAAGATTCCACACCTATAATGTTCCTACTGTATACGAATAACTTTCTTATTCCTGTGCTTACAAAGGTTCGTAGGTCAAGGGTCGGGGAGACAGCACAGTGGTTATGCAAGACTCTCACACCTGAGGCTCTGAGGTGCCGGGTTCAGTCCCCAGCAACACAGCCAGTCAGCTCAGCAGGGCTCTAGTTTAAAAAACAAAATGAAGAGAAGGTCCGTAGGTCAAAACAAGCTTATTATGAAATGTAGTGTATTGGTTAACACAAAACTTTAGATTCTTAACGCGTGAACTGAAATTCCCTACTCTTTCAAACGGTGTGGCATTTGTGGAGTCAGTATGTCTGTGTTTTATCGTTTTTTCATCTGTAAAGTGGAGAGAATCACAGCAGTACCATACATAACAGGGATGCTGTTAGGACTAAATGAATTAATGTGTGAAGCCCCTACAAGTAATCCACCACCAGTAAACTCTTACTATCATTGTGTGTTTTCCAATATAATTTATGTGGTCGGCTAGGAATTTAATGCCGGCTGTATGTACAGATGTAGCCTAAAGATTAGTTAATGGGGTGGGGAGTGAGAACCACCTCTGATGATGAGGATTGAATTCGTGCTCACCCACTGCGCAGCGATTTACCGGCCGTGTCATTTCCCAGGTCACAGTGGCAACTTTATTCATAGTTGCTCTATATTGAAACTCAGTTGTGTTGATAATCTCAAGAACTCTGTTAAATTTTATTTATAATTTTTTTTATTATCTTTATTTAAATCTTTTCCCTTTATTGGAGGATTAATGTTTTACATTCAACAGTAGATACAATAGTTTGTGCATGTATAAAAAACATTTCTCAGTTTTCCACGTAACAATACAACCCCTACTAGGTCCTCTGTCATCCTGCTCCAGGACCTGTACTCTCTCCCCCCACCCACTTTGGTGCAGTACCCTAACTCCAGTATCTTTATTTATTTATTAGAGACAGCCAGAAATCGAGGGGGAAAGAGGTGATAGAGAGGGAGAGAGACAGAGAGACTCTTGCAGTTCTGCTTCATCACTCACAAGCTTTCCCCCTGCAGGTGGGGGCTGGGGACTCGAACCTGTGTCATTGTAATGTGTGCTCAACCAGGTGCAATATCACCTGGCCCCAGCATTCAGTTTTTTAAATTCATTTATAGGTGATTGCGTGTGTTGATTTGATTATGGACAGCCTTGTTTTCCCTCACTGCTTTTGCCTTTTTTGTGAGCATGTATGTGTTTAGTTGGTTGCTGGCTTGGAATTTTCAGTGTGCATAAAAGCTTCTTATTGAAAAAAAGGTTTTTTTTTTTAAATTATCTTTATTTATTGGATAGAGACAGCTAGAAGTCAAGTAGGTAGGGGGAGATAGGGAGAGGGACAGAGAGACACCTACAGCCCTGCTTCACCACTCACAAAGCTTTTCCCCTGCAGGTGGGGACCAGGGGCTCGAACCTGGATCCTTGTGCACTGTAACATGTGCACTCAACCAGATGCACCACCACCCTGTCCCCTTACTGAAAAATTTAGAGATAATGTATATACCGCCTGCTTTATCCCAGTTGAGGTGACTAGAAGTTTCTAATCTTTTTGAAACAGCTTGCCTCTGCCAAGCTGTCATTTGTGACTCTTGAGGCAGTGTTTATAAGCAGTAGGCTTTCTAAGTAAACACCATCACATGTCTGTTTATCTCAAACATTTGAAGACTGATTAGGTTCAAAGAGAAAAATCGCATTTAATGAAATGGTAATTTGCATTGAAATTCAATCATTGGTAGAAAAACACTACCCTGATTTTTAGAATCCATGAACAATAACAAATGTAAAAAGCCATTGGCTTGTAATATCTATTCTGAGAACCTTGATTTCCTTGATTGTTAGTACTTGACAGAGAACTAAGTTAGTGGAGGAACACCACAGGGGATGAGAACATAAAAAAATTGTTTTCATTGCACTGTACTTTTTTGTACTCTGAGATTCTTAGTTGAAGGTGAAAGCACTCCAAGTGTCCGACTTGCCTGTTTTTTGATGGGAAGGGAGGGGAGAAATGCAGTTGGTTTGATTTGGTAGGAGCAGGAGTTAATTGTTTTTGATTACATACTTGTGAGGAAAAGCAATGAATTGAGGCCTTAGCAGTCAAGTTTGTTTTGTATTTTTCTGAAGTCTTGAAGGGAAGGAATTGCTCATGGGATTTGCCTCACAGTTTGAACACTTAATTGGGCTGGGACTTTATTCCATTCACTAATTAGCCTTATTCCCCCTCCCATGGTTCTGGGGAATGAACCTCTCCTATCATGAAGCCACTGAGACACATACCCAGCCGGTTTCTTTTCTTTTCTTTTTTTTTTTTTTTTAAAAAAAATTTAAAAATATTTATTTATTTATTCCCTTTTGTTGCTCTTGTTGTTTTATTGATGCAGTTATTATTGTTGTTGTTATTGATGTTGTTGGATAAGACAGAGAGAAATAGAGAGAGAGGGGAAGACAGAGAGGGGGAGAGAAAGACAGACACCTGCAGACCTGCTTCACCACTTGTGAAGTGACTCCCCTGCAGGTGGGGAGCCAGGGGCTCGAACCGGGATTCTTATGCTGGTCTTTGCATTTTGCAGCATGTGTGCTTAACCCGCTGCGCTGCTGCCCAACTCCCCTTTTTTTAAAAAAATATTTATTTATTCATTTTCCCTTTTTGTTGCCTTTGTTTTTATTGTAGTTGTTATTGATGTCCTGGTTGTTGGATAGGACAGAGAGAAATGGAGAGAGGAGGGGAAGACAGAGGGGGAGAGAAAGACAGACACCTGCAGACCTGCTTCACCGCCTGTGAAGCGACTCCCCTGCATGTGGGGAGCTGGGGGCTTGAACCGGGATCCTTGGGCTGGTCCTTGTGCTTTGCGCCACGTGCGCTTAACCCACTGCGCTACCTCCCGACTCCCCTAACTCCCTTTTTAAACATGTTTTTATTTATTAAAGAGAAAGGAGAGAGAGAAAGAACCAGACATCACTCTGGGACATGTGCTTCCCTGTATTGAACTCAGGACCTCATGCTTAAAAGTCCATTGCTTTATCCGCTGCACCACCTCCTGGACCAGCCCAGTTTTCATGCTTACTAACCTTGAAGAGAAGGGCACAGAGAGAGTGTAAACAGAGACGGAGGGAATGTCAAAGCCTCCTTGCACCATGCCTGGCTCGTGCACCTGTGTATTCTGTTGTGTGAGCCACTGGCTGCCCCCTCCTCAGCTTTATGTTTCAAAGTGGTCAGGGACTGTCTTACTCCTTTTGGAATTCCCAAGTTCTTACATTTGAGAATAAATACATAAGCCCTTGCTTAGTGGCTTCCATCATTTGGCCAGCAAAAGTTTTATTTTGAGTACCCTCGGTCTAGCATTTCTCCTTTATTTTGTTATGTGGTGCTGGAGATCAATTTAGACCATGTCCGTGAACAGATTTTTTAAAATAATTATTTATGGGCTGGGCGGTAGTGCACTGGGTTAAGCGCACATAGTACAAAGCGCAAGTATCTGAGCAGGGATCCTGGTTTGAGTCCCCGGCTCTCCACCTGTGTGTGTGTGTGTGTGTGGGGGTGGTTCTCCTCCTCTCTGTCTTCCCCATCTCTTTCAATTTCTCTCTGCCTTATTTAACAACAGTAACAGCAACAATGGGAAAAATAAAGATGTTCGCTAGGAGCAGTGGATTCATAGTGCAGACTCCAAGCCCCAGCGATAACCCTGGAGGAGGCAAAGGAAGGAAGGATGGATGGAAGAAAGGAAGGAAGGGAGGGAGTAAAGAAGGAAAAAAGAAAGAAAGAATAAGAGAAAGAAAGAGAGAAGGAAAAAGTTCTTTATTCCATATGAGAGTTTCACATGAGGCAGAGAGAAAAGCCAGAGCACCTGGAATCAGACTGGGAGCCTCAGGCCTTAACGTCCAGCACTCTGCCTTTTAAGCTACTTCCCAGCTGCTACTAACATTTTTTTAAAGGTGGGGGCACCGGTGCACCAATCATGGAGCTCCACTTGCTGCCCTCAACTAAGGCCTGGGGTGAAGTCCAGAGTCTGATGAGGTGGACACTTCTTGGCCCAGGTAGTTTCTCTTTTAAATAAAGCCATCCAGGTTGCCGTTTCTGCAGCTAGCTTTTTCTTCCTGGAATCTTCAAGAACTGTAGAATGCTCATTGAAGGTTGCCCTTCCTTCTTCCTTCTTCTTTCTGATTATGTAAATCTTTTATTTTCCTTAAGAGTCAGAGTAGTATCCTAATAGGTGGTAGCAAACATAAAGCTGGTTAAGTTTATAAATTTACATGCAGGAATTCCAGTTTTACCCCTGGACTGTCCGACTGGCTTAATTCCTGCCACTTCATGCACAGTTAATGAAATAACAACTTTCTAGACTTATTGGCGGAGACGGCTTGTCAGATTCAGAGAATTTCTTTAAAAATGTCCCTGTTCCAGCCAAGATTCAGTGGCCCAGGGTCACCTAACTATAAAAACTGCCAGACATGGGAACATAGGGGCTTGTCCAAATTCTATGGACTGCGTTCACACAGTCAGTTTGGTAAGTAGGAATAAAACATTAGGAGGGAATTGTAAATATTGTAAATATTCTTCATTGCTATATTCTTCATCTAGAATAAAATGATTATGCAAAGAGACTCTCATGCCTGAGGCTCCACAGTTCCAGGTTCAATCAGCCACACTACCATCAGTCAGAGCTGAGCAGTGCTCTGGGGGAAAAATAAATAAATAAATTTATAAAATAAAGATTGAGGATAGGTGGCTAGGTAGCATAATGGTTATACAAAGAGACTCCTCTATGTCTGAGATTCCAGAGTCCCAGGTTCAGTTCTCCACACCACCATAAGCCAGAGCTGAGCAGTGCTCTGGTCACATAAATAAATAAATAATTGATAAGCATAGATGTGCCAAGTATTTTTTTTTTTTCACCTTTTTCTCATGAAATTACAAAACGAGAATAAGTTGTCACTGCTCTTCCTCACTTTACTCACATGAGTTTGAATCTCATTTTTCCGACTTCCTCCTGAATTATGTTGAGAATGCAAACTCCATTCTAGGGGTCACATAAATCTGAACTGTGTTCTCATACATATGATTCATTTCATTTTGTGTCTGAAGAGTGAATGCTGGCATTAGAGCAGATGCTTTAATTCACACGAGTGAAAATTAAATTTAGAAATGGAATTATTTTTGCTTTGGCCAGCTTTATCTTTATAAGCTGAAATGTTCTTTTAACCCATGAGTAGTAATCTTTACTTTTTCTAGCTTCTTCTCAGGTTAGAATGACTCCATATTGTGAGAAGGATCTTTTTTTTTTTGTTTTTTGCCTCCAGGGTTATTGCTGGGGCTCAGTGCCTGCACCATGAGTCCACTGCTCCTGGAGGCCATTTTTCCCCCCTTTGTTGCCCTTATTGTGGTTGTTGTTAATGTCATTCATTATTGGATAGGAAAGAGAGAAATGGAGAGAGGAGGGGAAGACGGGGAGAGAAAGACAGACACCTGCACACTTGCTTCACCACTTGTGAAGCGACTCCCCTGAAGGTGGGGAGCTAGGGGCTCTAACGGATCCATATGCCGGTCCTTGTGCTTTGTGCCACGTGTGCTTAACTCGCTGCGCTACCAACCGACCCCCTGTGAGAAGGATCTTACGAAAAGCCGTTTAGACCAGAAGTTTATTGTCCCTGAAGGTTAAGCTCTGGGTTTTAGTAGTTGCTGTTTTAAGAACCAGTATCATGAGTTCAGAGGATTTTTTTTTTAAGGGAATATGGGGGACTAAAATCTTGACTGCATTTAGAAATGCCATTTATTAGATTGAAGAAGCAGAATGTCTTAAAAGAAAAGGCACATTCCAAGTTCTGAAATAGACTGTGACTTGAATAGTACTTGGTTATGTGGGAAGTAGGGTCTGAAAGAAACAAAAGGATAATGAGGCTGAGTAACTAATTAGGAGGGAAATGAAATGAAGGAGCTTAAAGAACACTTGCTAACATATTTGACAAGAGCTTTTCTTTGGTGAAACTTTAGTTAACACTACAAAGACACAGAAAAAAGCTTTGTGACCTTGAGTTAGAAGATTTTCTAAAAATAAAAAGCACAAACTTCATAGAAAAAAAACCTGATAGTCAGGTAGCCTCAAATGAAACTTATAAAACAGTTAAGAAAATGAAGCAAGCCACAAAAAAATGTACCAAGCATATGTCTGATAAAAGTTTTATATTCAAAATATGTAAATAACTTATAAAACTCAGTAGTGAGGAGACAGCTTAGTTAAAAAGAATAAAGGGGGGTTAAGTGCACAGGTTTCTCTTTGTTTCTCTTCCTTTCTGTCTCCCCCTTCTCTCTCAATTTCTGACTGTCTCTGTCCAATAAATAAATAAAGATAATTGAAGAAAAAGAAAATCTCAAATAGGAAAGACTCTATGAGGAGTACTTGGAGTTAGAGCCACATTTAGTCACTAATTTGAGACTTAGAATATTAAAAAAAAAAGTCTTGGGATATAGAGTCAATAGAGTAATACTCAGCACTTTGACTGATGTGCCCTTTGGGACTAAATGGATGGAACTGGCAGAGATTGTGCTTTGTGAAGTTCATAGGAAGTGAAGAATAACTATGGGTGATTTCACTCATGAGTGGCATGTAGAGAACTTCAAAGAAAGAAATATATATATATAAAGTCAACCCATATCTTTGACCTTGAGAGAACTGTGGTGGTTACTGTTGGAGATGGGTGGGGACACAGAACTGCGATGCGAAACAAGGGCCGGGGTAAGGATCCGGGTTCGAGCCCCTGGCTCCCCACCTGGAGGAGAGTCGCTTCACAAGTGGTGAAGCAGGTCTGCAATTGTCTGTCTTTCCCCTCTCTGTCTTCCCCTCCTCTTTCCAGTTCTCTCTGTCCATCCAACAACGATGATAGCAATAACAACAACAATAATAACTACAACAATAAAATAACAAGGGCAACAAAAGGGAATAAATAAAATTAAAAATCAAAAAAAAAAAAAAAGGAATAAAGGGGAAGGAGGGCGGGCAGTGATGCACCCAGTTAAGTGCACATATTACCAAACACGAGGACTCAGGTTTGAGACCCCATTCACCACCTGCAGGGGAGCCACTTCATGAGCAGTGAAGCAGGTGTCTGTCTTCCTCTCCCTTTTTAAAAAAATTTTTTTTAACCAGAGCACTGTTCAACTCTGGCTTGTGGTACGGGGGATTGAACCTGGGACTTTGGAGCCTCAGGCATGAGAGTCTGTTTGCAGAACCATTATGCTATCTATCCCCGCCCCCTCTCCCTCTTTCAATCTCCCCATCCTCTCTCAATTTGCCTCTGTCCTATCTAATTAAAAAAAAAAAAAAAAGAAAAGATGGCCACCAGGAGCAGTGGATTTGTAGTGCTAGCACTGAGCCCCAGAGACAACCCTGGAGGCAAGGGGGAAAAAAAGGCAGCAAATTTGATACCAAAGAAGCTTTATTGATAAGCATTAGACACATCAGTATTGGTAGTCCTTAGGGAAATGCAGAGTACAACCACAAATGAGACATGACTTCACACGTCTTAAAAGGATATAACTTAAAAAACTGGTGGTCCGGCTAGGTAGCTCACTTGTATAGTGCTTTGACTTTGTCACGGGCATGACCCAGGCTGGAACCCGGCCCCTACTGCTCTGAAGGGAAAAGGTGGGCTTGGAGTGGTGAAGCCCCAGTGATAACAAAATTAATGAATAAAGAAATGCCACACAGTAGGGAATGTTGCTGAATGCTAACAAACCGCTGGATTCTCATATGTTGCTGGGGAAAAGAAAACGTCAGGCATGTAGCTCCCTTGGGAAGCCGTTTGGCTGTTTCTGCTCAATCATAGACGCTTACCACAGGACCCTGTGCTCCTTTCCTTAACTACACACAGTTTGGACATAGCAGCTTTAGCCTTAATAACCCTAAAGTGCCAAGAGCTCAAATGCTCTTCCACCTGTGAATGGGTACACAGGTCCATCCATTTGGAGCTAAAAAGGCTGCGTCTCGTGAAACACTACATTTATTAGTCATTCCAGAATGAATAAGCTTTCATTTTTATGAAATATTTATTTATTCCCTTGTGTTATTTTATTGTTGTAGTTATTGTTGTCGTCGTTGTTGGATAGGACAGAGAGAAATGGAGAGAGGAGGGGAAGACAGGGAGAGAGAAAGACAGACACCTGCAGACCTGCTTCACCGCTTGTGAAGTGACTCCCCTGCAGGTGGGGAGCTGGGGGCTCGAACTGGGATCCTTAAGCTGATCTTTGCACCTTGCGCCACGTGCGTTTAACCCGCTGTGCGGCCGCCCAACTCCCTCATCTTATTTTTACAGTATCTCTTTCTGTGTGTATTGTTGCTCACACTCTAAGATGAAGCCATATTCCTTGAAAATTTCAGATTAAGTATTTCTGACTTCTGATTTTTCCTATCACAGAAGTATGTTTTTCCTTTCTTGGGATTCTTGGTACATTTATGTTCCTGGTAAAGAGAATAGATGTAAGGGGTGGGGTGGTGCATTTGGTTGAGTGCACCTGTCACCATGCTCAGGGGCCCAGTTTGAGTCCCTGGTCCACACCTGCAGGGGACAAGCTTCATAAGTTGTGAAGTGGTTCTGCAGGTGTCTTTTTTTTCTCTCTCCCTCCCTATTTCTCCCTTCTCTCAATTTCTCTCTGTCTACCAAATAAAATGGAGAAAAGGAAAGCGTGGCCTTTGGGAACCGTGGATTCGGAGTACCGGCCCTAAGCCTGGGATCATCCCTGGTGACAGGAACAAAAAAAAAGACTGGAGTCATATTGCCTGGCCCTATCCGTTGCCAACTGAGTTATTTTAGCTTTCTGTGTCTCTCTTTCCTAATCAGTAAACAGGATCACAATATGACTGATAGGAGTTAAATGAGATCATACTGAAGCATTCAAACAGTTCTGACACATAGTAAGTGCCGAATAAAGAAGCAAGAAGAACAAAGAAACCAGAACAGGTATTTTGAATTGCTCTGCCGCTCATGGCCAGTGGAGTTTCTCTGGAAAACCGGTTAGTCCTTCAGGTTAGGCTGCTGTAACCCGGCAACCCAGCAGCCACCTCCCTCAGGACTCCCGCCAGGACTCCTCACCTGGGCCCAGTTTCCAGTCTCAGCTGGCTCTTCCTTTCTGGTTTGTTTATTTATATTTTTATTGAATTTACTTATTTTGCCTCCAAGGTTATTGCTGGGGCTTCATGCCTGCATTGTGAATCCACTGTTCCGGGTGGCCATTTTCCCCCCCTTCCTTCCTTCCTTCCTTCCTTCCTTCCTTCCTTCCTTTCTTTCTTTCTTTCTTTCTTCTTTCTTTAGATAGGACAGAAAGAAATGGAGAGGGGAGGGGAAGATAGACACCTGCTTCACTGCTTGTGAACCATCCTCCCTGTAGGTGGGGAGTGGGGGCTTGAACCCTGGTCCTTGTGCATAATACTGTGTGCACTTAAGTGCCTGCCCCACCCTTTCCAGTTTATTGTAGGCCTTTCTGCCCAAGACGGTTGAGTTCCTTCCTGTTGTCACTGCATTCCATTTTATACAGAGGCAACACTCACTGGTAACTGTGCTCTGGCACTTCAGGTCACCCTAATTAAACCTCTGTTTTTTCTTTTTTTAATTGAAAAAAATAGTTTTAGGGGGCTGGATGGTGGTATGCCCGGTTAAGCACATGTATTACAAGTGCAAGGACCTGGGTTTGAGCCTTTTTCTCTCTCTGCCTCCTCTTGCTTTCTCAGTTTCTCTCTGTCCTATCTAATAAAAACTAGGGGTTAAAAAAGTGGCCACTAGGAGTGGTGGATTCATAGTGCTAGCATGGAGCCCCAGCAATGACCCTGGTGGCAAAAAAGAAAAAAAAAAAAAAATCGAAGAGAGAGAAGCAGAACATCACTTTGGTCCATGTGTTTCTGGGATTCAGCGAGAACCTCCTGCTTGGAGACCAGATGCTTCGCCCACTGTGCCACCTCCCCAGCCCGAACCCTTTGTGCCGTCTACCCCCCACCCCCATCTGACTGGGTACCCCTACTTATGCTGAGCCTTCTGCAGAAGGTGCTAGCCCGATCCACCCGCCCCCCGTCCTTCTCATCTGGCAGTTTCTGACACATTCTTAAGTCTCTGCTCTATCCTTTATTTTCTCCGCTCTAAGGCAGTCACACTTTCACTTCCTTAGCCCTTTACAAATGCCTGCCTGCCTTCCGTCCTCTCTCTCTCTCTCTCTCTCTCTCTCTCTCTCTCCTCTTTTTGCCTCCAGGGTTATTGCTGGGGCTCGGTGCCTGTATTGCGAATCCACTGCTCCTGGAGGCCATTTTTTCCCATTTTGTTGCCCTTGTCATTATTATTACTGTTGTCATTGCTGTTGTTGGATAGGACAGAGAAATTGAGAGAGGAGGGGAAGACAGAGGGGGAGAGAAAGACAGACACCTGCAGACCTGCTTCACTGCCTGTGAAGCGACTCCCCTGCAGGTGGGGAGCTGGGGGCTTGAACCAGGATCCTTATGCCAGTCCCTGCGCTTTGCACCACGTGCACTTAACCCGCTGCGCTACTGCCCAACCCCCTTCTTTCTCTTCTTTAACACCCACTACTATCCACTGTACAGCATTAACCCCGCAATAAAATAAAAATAAAAACACCCACCACCTTTTTAATTTTCCTTTTTGATAGAGACCAAAATTGAGAGGGAATGGGGAGAAAGGGAGAGAGAGAGAATAGGAGAGGGAGAGAGAGAGACATTCTTAGCATAGCTTCACCACTCATGAAACTTTCTCCCTGTTGGTCGGAAGTGGGGGCTTGAACCCAGGTCCTGTGTGTGGTCATGTGTGCACTCAACTAGGTGTGCCACTGCTTATACCTACTTTTTTTTTTTTTTGCCAGAGCACTGCTTAGCTTTGGCTTATGGTATGGAGGAATGGGGGACTGAACCTGGGACCTTGCAGCCTCAGGCATGAAGGTCTCTTTGCATAACCATTATGCTATACCCCCTTCCACACACACACACCTTTCTATTATTCATCTCCCACGTTGGGCCAAGTTTAGTGAGACCAAGAAAAGATTGTCGTGACTTCAGATTGCACACACGGCCAGGCCTGTGCCACGTGCTCAGGGCATGTGAAGTGAACAATGTCATGGACACACCTACAGGCAGTAATCAGTCATAGTAGTCTTTGTTTCAGACTAAACTAGAAATGGGGAACAGCAGAAAAAGTCTTAGTACAGAGAGTTAGCACAGTGGTTTATACAACAGTCTTTTATACCTGAAGCTCTGAGGTCCCAGGTTCAATTCCTGGTATCATCATAAACTACAACTGAGTAGTGCTCTGGCTTAAAGAAAAAAAAAAAAGTATACAAGCCGGTTGGTATAGGTTAATGGATCAAAACTTGAGTGGAGTGGTGGTTTTCAAACTTTAAAAAAATATGTTTTTATATATTTGTTCCCTTTTGTTGCCCTTGTTTTATTGTTGTAGTTATTGTTGTCATCGTTGTTGGATAGGACAGAGAGAAATGGAGAGAGGAGGGGAAGACAGAGAGGAGGAGAGAAAGATAGACACCTGCAGACCTGCTTCACCGCTTGTGAAGTGACACCCCTACAGGTGGGGGGCCAGGGGTTTGAACCGGGATCCTTATGCCGGTCCTTGTGCTTTGCGCCACCTGCGCTTAACCCGCTGCACTACAGCCTGACTCCCTGAAACTTTTTTTTAAAAATAGAGACAGAGAGAGAGGGAGAGAGAGAGACACCACAGCACTGAAACTCCCTTCAGTGTGGTGGGTGGGGGCTGGGATTGAACACGGAAAGCAGTGCACTATCCGAGTGAGCTATTTCACCAGCCTGTTTCTCAGACTTCAGCACAAGTGCCTGTCATAGGGGGTAGTGCAGAGCCCCAAGCGTTTTTCTGCCTCCAGTAGAAAATGCCTTGAGTATTTTGAATATGTCCATGGTTGTTTAAGGTGTTTTTTTAAATGTTTATTTATTACTGGATGCAAACAGAAATTGAGAGGGGAGGAGGAGAGGGGGAAAGAGACAGAGAGACACCTGTAACCCTGCTTTACCACTCATGAAGCTTACCCCTCTGCAGGTGGGGACCAGGGGCTTGAACTCGGGTCCTTGTGCACTGTAATGTGTGCACTTAACCAGGTACGCCACCACCCGACCCCTTAAAATATTTTTAAACATTTATTTTATAGAGCTGGGAATCGAGAGGGAAGGAAGAGCTTGAAAGGGAGAAAGACACCAGCAGGCCTGATTCACCACTTCTCCCATGTAGGTTTGGGCCTAGGGCTAGAACCTCTGGGTTTGTGCAGTGTAACATATGCACTCTACCAGGTGCACCACAGCCCAGCCCCTGAATTCCTTTCTAATGTGAAAGTATATTTTCTTCCTCCCCACCCGCTTCATTCCCTAGGCATTAGATGGCTGCAGGAACAAGCGTCTGGATGCCTCACTGCCCAGACCTGGGAAGCTGGGAGTAAGGCCATGGTCTAACATGGCAGCATCCTAGCATTCCGCGACTGGGGGGAGTGTCTACACAGCAGGATTATGTCATGGAACCAGGGCGGGTGAGCTCATCTTGTTCTGACTAACGAGGCTGTTCCTGGAAGGCTGCAGTCAGTTGGAGGCACCTCATTACCAGATCACTGGACACTAGCTGGAGAGAGTTCACAGAAGACCCACAGGAATGATTAAGAGACCGGAGGGGCTGACCGAGGAGGAAGGAATATAAATGAAACTTGGCTGACCCGACATCGCAGGAACACACAACTGTCTAAATATCTCAGAGTGTAAACTTTAGGGAAAAGGCAATCTTTTATGGGAGGGGTTAGGGTAGGGAGACTAAACCCAGGGTAAAGTTCAGCAAAGAGAAATGTAAACTAATAACCTAAAGTATCTGATAGCAGTGCACTTGATTTCTTGGAACTTCCTTAACTAGACCTCTGATGGGCCTCTTGTTAACTGAATGATTTGTTAAGAAACAAGTTGATTTCTCTGGACCTGTGCCAGGAATGGAGCGCTGGAGGCCACATTACAAAAGCAGATGTCTTGTTTAGTTTTGTCTTGTTTTGTGGAACTTGCTAGGTGATAGTTTTTTACTACCATTAGTTTTATATGCACCAGCCTTCTGGAGTGGATTTTTACATTTGTTGGTTGTTTTGCTGGTTGATTGAGACAAATCGAGAGAGGGGTAGAGGGGAAGAAAAAGACACCTGTAGCATAGCTTCACTGCTTGTGAACCTCTCTCCCCCTTGCAGGTGGGGACTGGGGACTTGAGCCCTGGTCCTTGAGCTTGGTAACATGTGCTCTACCAGGTGTGCCAACATCTGGTCCTGGTTCTCCATTAAGTTTTTCAGGACTTGTTAGCACAGCACTATAAGTTAGGGGAGTCTGATTGAGAAATAGTTAACTGTGTTAACTTTAGAAACCCAGAAAGAGGGAACAGGTGGTAGCACAGCGGGTTAGGTGCAGGTGGCACAGAGCGCAAGGACTGGAGTCAGGATCCTGGTTCGGGCCCCCGGCTCCCCACCTGCAGGGGAGTCGCTTCACAGGCGGTGAAGCAGGTCTGCAGGTGTCAATCTTTCTCTCCCGCCTCTCTGTCTCCCCCCCCCATCTCCATTTCTCTTTGTCCTATCCAACAATGATGACATCAGTAATAACTCCAACAATAAAAGAACAAAGGCAACAAAAAGGGAATAAATAAATAAACTTAAAAAAAAAACCCAGAAAGAGTACTCGTCCCTGAGGTACTGGTTTTAGGAACTTGCAAGCTTGACTGGAAGCAGTGTGTACTTTGGAATATGATTGTATTCAATATAAAATTCTTATTTGGGGGTATGGGCAGTGTGAATCTTACAAATCTCGAAGTTAGCCAGGAGAAACACTTTCACGATGTTGCACCTTTCATAGCTCTTTTCCCAAGAGGGATAGTAAAGAAAATAATTGTTATGCTTTGACTCATTTGTAAAAATGAATTGATTTATATAAGGTGCTTATGTAGATGTCTGACAGAGACCTTTGTCTTAGTAAGCCTCTTCTGTAAGGCATCCGATAGGAAGGCTCTGGGCCACATAGCTGCTGCAAGTGCTCATCGAGCAGGAACGCTCTGACGGCGTGTAAACAAATGAACTGGCTATCCTTGGTCTTAAAAAAAAAAAAAAGCCTGGGGGGAGTTGGGCAGTAGCACAGCGGTATAAGTGCATGTGGTGTGAAGCACAAGGACCAGCGTAAGAGTCCCGGTTTGAGCCCCAGCTCCCCACCTGCAGGTGGGGAGGCACTTCACAGGTGGTGAGGCAGGTCTGCAGGTGTCTCTCTTTCTCTCTCCTTCTCTGTCCTATCCAACGACAGCAACAACAACAACAATAATAACAATAACCACAACTGATAAAACAACAAGGGCAACAAAAGGGGAAAAAATGGTCTCCAGGAGCAGTGGATTCGTGGTGCAGGCACTGAGCCCCAGCAATAACCTTGGAGGCAAAAAAAAAAAAAAAAAACCAAAAAGCCCTGGGCACTGGCCTTAGTCTGCAGACTGATGTTGGCCAATTCCTGCTGAAGGCGCTGGCTCTGGAAGCCATGGTCTGTACACCCACAGCCTCAGCCCCGCCTGTGAGCCTGGTGGGCTCCTTCTCGGACCCACTGCTCTAGGCTAGACCATATGTTTCTCAACTTGAACATGCAGAGAAATCATGGTGGACCTCAAGCATGTAGACTCGAAGATAAACACTGAACACTGGTGAGCAAATAGGACTAAGACCTAGTTACTGTGCTCTTGGAGCCCACAGTCCTTTAAAAGAGGCTCTGAAAACAGATGGTTATAAACTGACTAGTGCGAGATACCAGAACAGGATTCTACAGCACAGGAGTTTCATGGTGGGGGAAGTGGTTGCTTCTTCCTGGGAACGGGACCAGAAAGGGGTTGACGGAACACTACTCAGCTATTCAGAATGATGAAGTCACCTTCTTTACCTCTTGGATGGAACTTGAAGGAATCGTATTAAGTGAGATAAACCAGAAAGAGAAGGGTGGCTATGGGATGAGCCTCAACTCCTAGACAGAAGTTGAGGCAGAAGAGCAGAAAGAGAAACACGAAGCAGAACTTGGACTAGGTCTGGTATATTGCACCAAAGTAAAAGACTTGGGTGGGGGTGGGGGTAGTGGGGGGTCCTGGTGCATGATGGTGGAGGAGGACCTAGGCTGGGGATGAGTGTTTTACAGAAAACTGAGAAATTTTACACATGTGCCAACAATTGCATTTCCTGTAAGCCATTAATCCCCCCCCCCCCAATGTATACAGATATGGAACAAAGTAAATTAAATGTAATGCTTTATGTTAAAGAAGGAGAAGGAAATCCCTGCACCACCATGAGCCAGAGGGGCTGGGGTCGGGTGGTGGCGCAGCGGGTTAAACGCACATGGCGCAAAAGTGCAAGGACCGGTGTAAGGATCCCGGTTCGAGCCCCCAGCTCCCTTCCTGCAGGGGAGTCACTTCACAAGCAGTGCAGCAGGTCTGCAGGTGTCTGTCTTTCTCTTCCCCCTCTGTCTTTCCCCATCTCTCTCGATTTCTCTCTGTCCTATCCAATGACAACAACAGCAGTGGCAACAACAACAGCAGTGGCAACATAACATAACAACAACAAGGGCAACAAAATAGGAAAATGGCGTCTAGGAGCAGTGGATTCATAGTGCAGGCACCGAACCCCAGTGATAACCCAGGAGGCCAAGAAAAAAAAAAGAGAAGGAAGAGAAGAAACGGGTTTGGTGCTTGAGTTGGGTCTTGATCTTCCTGGGGATGGTTGGTGCAATGAAGATGATGTTAGAACTAGGAGTTACTTATTATAAATAGCTAGTCACTGAGAACATAATGGAAATAAAAGTTTAGTAGTAATTCTATTATCTATCTAAATTGTAATACTAGGGCATTTTCAGTGCTGTGGTATCTCTCCTCTCTGTCTCTCCCTTTGTATTTAAAAAGATAAAAAGAAATGACAAGTCCCAAAAGTAGTACTTGCTCTTGAGAAATGGAAACTTTAATTTATGTTTTCCCCCAGAACACTGCTGAGCCCTGGCTCATGGTGGTGCTGGGGACTGAATTTGGGACCTCAGAGCCTCAGACATGAAAGTTGCTTGCATAACCATTATGCAGTCTCTTCAGACTGAAAACTTTTGTATGTTTTATATGTCCTTGCATCATTGAACACTTGGAAAACATTAAAATATATAAGTAGAAAATAAAAATGATTTATAATTCCATCACCAAGCAATGAAATCATTAACATCTCTTGGTTTTCCCTTGTAGTCTTTTTTTTTTTTTTTTTTTTTTTGCCTCCAGGGTTATTGCTGGGGCTTGGTGCCTGCACTATGAGTCCACTGCTCCTGGAGGCCCATTTTTTCCCTTTTGTTGCCCTTGTTGTTTATCAGTGTTGTTACTATTATTGTTATCATCGTTGTTGGATAGGACTGAGAGAAATGGAGAGAGGAGGGGAAGACAGAGAGGATGAGAGAAAGACACCTGAAGACCTGTTTCACCACCTGTGAAGCGACTCCCCTGCAGATGGGGAGCTGGGGGCTCAAACCGGGATCCTTACACTGGTCCTTGTGCTTTGCGCCACATGCACTTAACCCGCTGTGCTACAGCCCGGCCCCTGTAGTCTTCTTCATATAATGTTATATTTTAAAAATTGGGCTGGTGATATATAAATAATTGTGTGCTTGCTTTTTAAATTCTTTAAAAATTATTTTCCCTTTTGTTGCCCTTTTTTTATTGTTGTAGCTATTGTTATTGATGTTGTCGTTGGATAGGACAGAGAAATGGAGAGAGGAGGGGGAGACAGGGGGAGAGAAAGACAGGCACCTGCAGACCTGCTTCACTACCTGTGAAGCGACTCTCTTTGCAGGTGGGGAGGCGGGGGCTCAAACCAGGATCCTTATGCCTGTCCTTGTGCTTTGTGCCATGTGCGCTTAACCTGTTGCTCTACCACCCAGCTCCCTTGCTTTTTTAATTTAACATTTTATCTGTGAGTCACCCTCCGTGTTATACCTTAAAAGTGTCACTTACTTTAAATTCTTGTTTGACATGCTAGGGGATTTTTTAAAAATTCCTTTATGTAACTGTTCTCTTGCTTGTGAATCTGTCAAGCTGTTTCCCATTGTTAAGTCTGTTACAGGGACACCAGTCCCTCAGGGTTAAAGTGGGCTGTTACCCCACTGTGAAAGGAATCGTCCAGAATAATGTCTGTTTGGTTTCACAGTGAACTTTATACTGAGACTAGTGAACCCTTTGGGGCTTCACTAAAGTCTGCTCTGTCTTTGGGGCTCTTGACCTCTGGTTTTAAGGCTTAGGTTCAGGGACTTAATTTATTTATTTAAATTTTATTGTAGTGAGTACGACACAGAGCTAGAGACTAGAGCCCTGCTCAGATCAGGCTTACTGTGGTTCTAGGAATTGAATCCAGGACTTCAGAACCTCAGGCAGGAGAGTCTTTTGCAGAACCATGGTGCTGTCTCCCTGGCTGGCCCCACGGCTGTTTTTCCCCACCTCAGCATCACTGTTGAAGGACTGTTGATTTATAGGGTGCTTTCCTGAGGATCCATCTCCACCTTTCCCCAAGATAAATGTCAGTACATGTCATCCTCCTCTGAGCCACCATCCTGCTCCACTGGGGCTTAAAGGGTTTTCACTGCTCAAGTCTTCTCTTTCAGACCTCTTCTGGACCGGTGCTCTTGGTCATTTTCTTATTTGCCATGGCCAGAAAGATGGTCCCCAAAGCAGGGACCTCAGGAACATGTAGTCTTGTTTTTTCTGTTGCTCCTCCTGTTTTTTTTCTTCCTCCTTTTTTTTGGCAATAACTTTATTTCTGCATCTTTCAAAACATCCTGTTTATGATAAAATTTGACAGATAATTTAGTTTTCTGGGGCAGGGTAGCTGGCAGTGGTTCTTAGCAAGTCTCTCACCATGTTTTAAGTAAATGCATCTCTTTATTTACTTTTTTATTATGTAAACGTTTGCCAGCTTGTTTGATCTGCTTGCCTTCACTCTTTCTGTTATTTTGCTCTTGTTAGAATTATGTGTTTTCTTTCTTGGCCCCCCAGGGAAGGGCAGTAGATTCTAGGTTTAGGTTGTCTGGATTTTTTTTTAAATGATTATTCAAAATATTTTTAAAAAATTATTTATAAAACAGGTTGTCTGGATTTGACTGAGCTCTTAAATGTAATCTTGAGAAGGAGACTGCTTCCTTGTCTATAAAACAGAGACAGTGTGTGTGTATCTTTGGGTTGTGGAGTGATATGTATAAAGAAGGAAAAATGGCTCCTGCCATGTGGAAAGAGACTGAGGATTTTTTTTTTTTTAAAGCTTTTATTTATTTATGAGAAAGATAGGAAGAGAGAGAAAGAACCAGACATCACTCTGGCACACGTGCTGCTGGGGATCGGACTCGGGACCTCATGTTTGAGAGTCCAAAGCTTTATCCACTGTGCCACCTCCTGGATCGCAGAGACCGAGGATTTTCATTTACCAACTAGTACCCTCTCCCTTCCTTACCTCCCTCCCCTCCCCATCACTCCTGGTGGCATACAAGGCCCTTTGCCTGTGGCCTCTCTGAGTTCATCTCACTTTCTCCACCTTGTCTTCAGACGGGGTAGATGATTGCATGGGAATTTACTCTCTAAGTCTGTGGTCCAAATATGAATTGAAGAGGCAATTCTGAATCTCTCCAGACAGGCAGAACAAGTGCTCAACACTGCTGTGCAAACTTTGCGAACACTGAGGTCAGAAGTTCATGGCTTAGCCTCTGTGGCACTTCAGAATTGAGCTCTGGACACACTGCACAGCCAGATGGCATGTGTGCAGTCACTGGAGAATTTGCATCTAATAAAGAACATGACTAATTCTTCTAAAAAGTAGTTGAAGACTTTATTAATGAGAGTGAACCGTAGCATCACTCTGGCACGTGAGATGCCAGCGACTGAACTTGGGACCTTGTGACTGAAAGACCAAGGCTTTACCCACTGGGCCACAAGATTACCATTTCCTCAAAGCCATCCTTACTATCGGTCTGAGTTATTCTGAGGGATACAGCATTCTTTTAATGGACAAGAGGCCATATGCTAATCTTTGTTCTTTTTTTCACTTTGCAAACATTTTGTCACTCAGACTTAACATGACACTGTCTCTCCACAACCACCAGCTGAGCTTCTAGAGGTGGGGATTCCAGGGAAATAGGAGAGGAAGGGATTGAAGTTGCTTGAATCAGACCACCCTAAGCCCGTAGCTAAGCAAAGCCAATAAAAGCCACTTGTAAGCCTTAGTCCTCCCCCTTAGTCCCCTGAGAATCATTTTCTTTTCCTCATCAAAGTAGAAGCCATTGCTGTTCTCTAGACCCTGTTAGTCTGCTCCTGCTCAAGCCACCTTTCTGCTGAGGGCTCTGAATGTAAAGCCTCTCTCCCCAGCCAGTGTCAGGACTCGTTTAATCACTGATTTTGTGTGTTCTTGGCTTTGCTTTCCAAAAGCAAAATACCACATTCAGGGTGGGCACACCAGTAGAGTAAAACTGTTATGTGCAAGGACCTAGTTTTGAGCCCTCAGCCATCACTGGGAGTGGTGTTATAGTGTCTTTCTCTCTTACACTCTACTTAGAAAAAAAAAATGATAATGGCCAGGAGCAGTGGAGTCCTGCAGGAACTAAACCCCTTGTTAACCCCGATGGGGGGGGGATCTGCACTCTAGTCTGTGTGTGTGTGTACACATTATTGGACAGAGAGAGAGAAATTGAGAGGGGAGGGAGATATATATATATATAGAGAGAGACACCTGCAGCCCTGCTTCACTACTCGTGAAACTTTCCCCCTGCAGGTGGGGACTAGGGCCTTGAACCTGGACCCTTGAACACTGTGATGTGTGCATTTTACCAAGTGCACCACTGTCTAGCCTCTAGTTTGCTTTTAAAATTTTTTTATGTAATTTTATTATTAATTTTGCCCCCAGGATTATCCCTGGGTCTCTGTGGCTGTACCATTTCCCCCCCCAAATAGAAATGGCGTGAAACTGTGGGTGTGGGGTGCAAGATCTAACCTTTGTGAGCTTCCTCCTCTAGTTGGGAACCGGAGGCTTGAACTTGGGTGCTGCTGCTTGGTAAGGTGTGAACTTTATCGGGTGAGCTAGCACCCAGCCCTTCTGGTTCACTTTGACTGAAAGGTCTGATGGAGCGGAAGTGCTGGGACTTCCTGCAGTCTCTAAGACAGCAAGACCGCCACTTGAAACTTCCTTGTGGCCCTGGAGCGTGGCTCAGGGAAGCTAGACCAGAGTTTAGTGGCCCTTGGCTACTGCGAGTGTCCCAGGGCTCCCTCTGCCTGTTCTACCTCCTCTGTTGTTTCCCAGGGATTCTCTTTCAGAAGTAAAAAAAACTTTTCCACTGACCTTTTTTTTTTTTCTTTATATGGTAGGACCCTGGAGCAACAGAACGGATGTGTCCTTTGGCAACTGAGTGCTCCCTGCATAAAGATTAGGTATCACCCAGGCATGATACCTTTTGGACTATATTTCTCGATCCTGGAATTCACCCAGTTCATTTCAGAAATGCCACTCTCTGCTTCTGTGACAGCCTCAGTGAAAGTCTGATGGGTGGACACTTTCTTCCAGCCTTTTGGCCGTTTTCTTTGCTGGGGAAGTTGGAGGACAAAGGAAAGGAACCAGAAGTTTCCTTCTTCAGTGAGTAGGACTGCTCCGCTTGGTTCTCAGAACATGGGCCCCCGGTTAAAGGTAAGGCGGTAGGCGAGTTAAGATTCACTCAAGCTAGTGAGTTGGGATGCAGAACGCGGACTCAGGTTTCTAAGCCTCTTCACCAAGAAATCACTGTTGACATTCCCGGTTGCCTCCCCAGCAGGGTAACCTTGAGTATAAAGAAGTAAGCTTGGGGGCTGGCCGGTACTCGGTTGAGTGCATATATTGCCAAGAGCATGTACCCAGGTTTGAGCCCCCACTCCCCGCCTACAGGGGGTCCACTTCATGAGCGGTGATGCAGGTCTGCAGGTGTCTCTCTCTCTCCCTCTCTCCCCCCTCCCCTTTCAGTTTCTCTCTGTCCTATCCAATAAAATTAGAAAGGAAAAAAGTGGCTTCCGGGAGTGGTGGATCTACAGTGCTGGCCTGGAGCCCCAGCGATAACTCTGGAGGCAAAAAAAAAAAAAAGTAGTCTCTTTATTTCTGCAAAGTGGCTGTTTCACAACTTCTTTTCATTGTTAGAGCTAAATTTCTCTGGCATTGTAATTGCCAGTCTTTCATAAAAAGAGCAAAGCGTTCTGTCATCTTTTCACACCGACTTTGCACAAGTATTTCAGGTATTGCCTCTGCCGCCTCTAGATAAGAGCCAGTGTGCTGTAGGGTTCAGCAACTTGTCTGGGATCCTTGCACGAGGACGTAATATTTGTACATTAGATAATTGGTACCACATTCCATTTTTCTCTGTCATGCTTTATTTTTATTTTAAAAGATTAAAAAGGGGTCATAAGCATTACTTTCTCTAATTTTAGCCTCATTTTGAGACTCCACACAGTAAAGTTGAGTAATGCTTTTCATAGATTTTTTTTTTAAAGCTGTTTTCTTTTCTCTTTTTTCCTTTCCTTTTTCTGTTTACCAGGGCACTGCTCAGGTGTAGCTTATGGTGGTGCAGTGGATTGAACCTGGGACTTTGGAGCCTGAGGCCTGAGAGTCTCTTTGCATTACCATTATGCAGTCTACCCCAGTCCTTAAAGCTATTTTCTGAAATCTTTATTTTACCAAATAGGGCTGACTCTTGATTTGCATTGGTTGACTTATATCCTGTCCTTTCCTTTTCTTTTTAAATTTTTCCTTTTTGTTACCCTTGTTGTTTATCTTTGTTGTTGTTATTAGTATTGTTATTGTTGTCATTGTTGTTGGGTAGGACAGAGAGAAATCAAGAGAGGAGGGGAGACAGAAAAGGGGAGAGAAAAATAGACACCTGCAGACCTATTTCACCGCTTGCAAAGTGACCTCCCCTGCAGGTGGGGAGCCAGGGGCTTGAACCGAGATCCTTATGCCGGTCCTTGCACTTTGTGCCATGTGTGCTTAACCCACTGTGCTACTGCCTGACCCCCTCCTTTCCTTTTCTTTTTCTCTTTCTTTTTCTTTTCCTTTCTTTTTTTCCCCTCCAGGTTATCACATGGGCTCAGTACTTGTACCACAAATCTACTGCTTCTGGTGGCCATCTTTTTTCCATTGCTGTTGTTATTGTTGTTGCTTGATAGGATGGAGAGAAATTGAGAGAGGAGGGGAAGATAGAGAGGTAGAGAGAAAGACATCTGCAGACCTGCTTCACCGCTTGCAAAGTGACCCCCCTGTAGGTGGGGAGCCTGGGTCCCAAGCCGGGATCCTTGTGCTGGTCCTTAAGCTTGGACTCAGGTCCTTGTGCATGGTAATGCGTGTGCTCAGCCAGGTGCAACACCACCTGGTCCCCTTGTTCTCTCTTTTGATCTCAAAAAATTAAGTCCAGAGGGCAAAGAGGCTCTCATGCCTGAGGCTCCAGAGCACTTAGCTCGGCGTGCTACCGCCTGGCCCCCACCCTGCTCTTCTTTGTGCACAGGTTCCACACTCATGTATTCAGCCAGCTGTGGATAGTCGTGGGCTGAATCCTGGAATTCAGAACCTGTGTATCTAGAGGGATGACAACAGGTTAAACTGGGGTTTTTACATGTGTTCCTATCCTCCATGTTATTCAAGGATCAACTGTACTTAGTAATCCTATGGTCAGTGCTGTTTGAGGTTAAGAACATTGAACTTCAGGACTAGGCATGGGCTTGAGTCTTAGCTTTGTCACTTAACCATCTGGGAAAGCTGCCTTCTCCTCTTCCTCCTCTTCTTCTTCTCCTCTCCCTGCTCTATTTTTATTTTTATTTTTATTTATTTATTTGGAAGATAGGAGAGAAAAAGAATCAGATGTCACTCTGGTACATGTGTTGCTGGGGATTGAACTCAGGACCTCAAAATTGAGAGTCCAATGCTTTATCCACTGCGCCACAACTGGACCACTGTTTATTTATTTATTTATTTATTTATTTATTTATTACCAGAGCACTACTCAGCTCTGGCTTAAGGTGGTGTTAAGAGATTGAATCTGGGACTCTGGAGCCTCAGGCATGAGAGCCTCTTTGCCCTCTGGACTTAATTTTTTGAGATCAAAAGAGAGAACAGGGGGACCAGGTGATGCTGCACCTGGCTGAGCACACGCATTACCATGCACAAGGACCTGAGTCCAAGCCCCCAGCCCTCACCTGCAGTGGGGGAATCTCACAGGTGGTAAAGCAGTGCTGCAGGTGTCTTTCTTTCTCTCTCCTTTATCTCCCCTCTGGATTTCTCTGTCCTATCAAAGCAAATAGATACAAATTTAAAAAGAGAACAAGAGACAGAGAAAGGGAGGGACACAGCGCCAACACTAGTGCCCTGGTCCTCTCCTGTGGTGTCCTGGAAACACGCACGTGGGCTGCACACACGGGAGAGCAGACACCCTCTTGAGGTGAGCTATCTCGTTGGCCCCTGAAAGCCCCCCAGCAGCAAATAGAAAGCTCTAACAGTTTTGCAGTGTTCGGTGGGTGTGGCTCAATAAATAAGTTTTTAATTTATTGCTACTGCTGTCCTTTTGCTAGTTTAGAGTATCAAAATTTGTTGAATCACAAAAAGCCCAGGGACACTTAGATGAACCTGAAGCAAAACACTCATATAATTGATCCATAATAAAAAGAGTGAATTCAGTGCTATACAGAGTGGAGAGTATATACAGACTGTTCTAAGTGATAAAACTCAAAGGTTCATTTTATCCTTGGCAATACCTTGGATGGTTCCAGTGAATAATAGAGATTTGAAGCCTTGTTCTGGAAGCAAGTTTAATGACAGTGAAAGTTTCCTCTCAGGCTCTGGCCCCCTTTTGGATTCCTCTGACCCAAGGCATCACCTAGGTGAGAAGTACAGTCTCCCCTCCTTCCTCGGAGGCCTTTCTGCTGGGCTCTTGGTCCATGGGGAGGGCCCACTGGGCTGTCTGACTGGTGACAGAATCAACCGCCTCTTCTCTGTGCTCACTGCTCGTTATTGGGGGAGCCCAGAGTTCATTTTAGTTACAAATGCCAGTGTGATGATGATAATGCTTACTTGTAACAGCCTGCATTTAGTACAGCTATTTCTGTTTAGAGGAATCACTTCCAGAAGGCAGATGTGAAGAGAAAGTGGTCTCATTGTCCTCTTTGCTTATGTTAATCAGCAGTACAGGGTTGGGGTGCTGTCTTAGACCCTGGATGTCAGAAGATGAAAGTCATATGTTTGTGTTGTATGATTTGCAACAAAGCAAGTGGCTGTTGGTGGTGTTCCCAGGGTGGTCAGGAGACTGGAAGCCTATTGGGGGGAGTGTTGGCAGCCTGTTGCTCTGAACGATAGCAGAGGCCACCTCTCAGGCTAGAGAAGACAGGTGGGTGGCTCAGGCCCTGTGCTCTGCCTGCCCTCTCTCTGAGGGGGAAGGAAGGGTTGGAGACAGACCTAACGCATTTTCTTTTGCAGCTACAGTTGTGATCCTCGGCTGTCTGGGCATCGAGAAGACCTGATGTTTTACGTTATTGGTATGTTATGAACAGAACTCTTCTAACTTTTGCTCGAGGTTATTTACTTTTTTTTTTTTTTGTCATTTATTTATTTATTTATTTATTGCCTCCAGGGTTATTGCTGGGGCTTTGTGCCAGCACTATGAATCCACTGTTCCTCGAGGCTATTTTTCCCATTTTTTATTGAATAGGACAGAGAGAAATTGAGAGAGGAGGGGAAGATGGAGAGGGGGAAAGAAAGATAAAGACCTGCTTCACCACTCGTGAAGTGACCCCCCTGCAGGTGGGGAACCAGGGAATCAAACTCAGATCCTTGTGATTTGGACTATGTACTCTTAACCAGGTACTCTATTGCCTGGACCCTAGGAGAGCTTTTTAAATCCATTTTGCCTTCTCATTGATTACCATTTTTCTGGAGAACAGACTTAGAAAGATTTTCACTTGTGCCAAGAAATGTACCTTCACAGAACTGGCAGTGAAATTCATTCATTTGGGAACTTCTCAGTGAGTCAGTTACAGTCAGTGTGAGACACTTTCCATGGAGTCAAAGTCCAGTGGGGCAAGCATCTACCACAAAGGGGCTTATAACCTGAAGTTGGGGTAGTGAAAAGGGAGCCCCTGCCCTGTGGGGCTTGGAGTGGGCTTCTGCCAAGTAGACGAGGGAGGAGGAGGGCATCACACAGAGGGTATGATAAAGTATGTTTCTTTTACTGCTTCTGTGAGAGCCCAGCATAGGCAGGAAGGTGGGAAGTGGGCATTCTTTGCGGCTCATGGCATAAGACAAGGTCTGGCAAACTTTCTGTAAAGAGTCAAAGAGTATTTTTGACTTTGACTCTGTTCTCTTGTGACTACTGAACTCTATTAGTTTAAGACAAAAGCAAACCAACCAACATCTATGAATTTGCAGGGCTTTATTTCAATAGAACTTCACAAAAACAGGCAGTAGGTGGGATTTGACTCAAGACTACAGTGTCTGACTTTTGATAGAGAAGTTCCTTTCTTCACTCACAAAGGTATTATGACCTAATACAACGTGTCTTTGGAAGGCTTGCTTAGAAATCCTGACTCTCACTGAGAGCTGTCTGTCCTGTCCTGTAATGAGAGTCTGTAACGTTAACTGGCAGGCGGTGTGTGTTCTCTTTCAATAGGTGGAATCACAGTGTCTGTGGTTGCATTCTTCTTCACAATTAAGTTCCTCTTTGAGCTTGCCGCACGTGTAGTCAGCTTCCTCCAGAATGAGGACCGTGAGCGCCGAGGGGATCGCACTATTTACGACTACGTGCGGGGGAATTACTTGGATCCCCGGTCTTGCAAAGTCTCCTGGGATTGGAAGGACCCCTATGAGGTGGGCCACAGCATGGCCTTCCGAGTGCATGTAAGGGAATGTTTCTCTCTCCATCCCCTCTGGGGTTTCTGAGTCACTTACGTTGCCGTCCCATCTGGTGGTGGCGGTGGCCTAGAATGTTCCTGTTTTCTCTTATTTTTCAACCCTTCCGGGAACTTGGGACTTACTAGTATTTGAAGAGTCACAGATTTCTCTATCATTTGGGTTCCTAGCTATGAAGAAGTATAAAGCTTAAGGTTACTTTTCTGAAGTAAGAATGATATTGCTGACAAGAGTCAGAATTGTGGGTTGGGGGTTAGGACACCATGGCAGAGGGCTTGACTCGTAGCCACACCCGCTCATCCTCTTATGTTGACTGTAGCTGTTTCTACCCCTGGTAGTTGGTTACCTCAGAGTAGTTGCCTATGGCCCAGGAAGTCAAAGAAGTTGCCCAGGGATTCAAAGAATGAATCTTCTTTGGCCCTTCATAGAAGAAGCTTGCCCTCCCTCTGTGATGACTTCAGGCGAGACAGTCTGGAGACCCAGTCCCGGTGCTCAGTTCTCCCTGGGCACTTTGGCATTGAGTTAGCACTGAAATAAAGAGGGCCAGTGGGCCAGCGGAAACAGCTTTTGTACGGTGTTCAGAAATATCAAGCTGAAAATGAGCTCACTGGTGTTCAACCCTGTGTGCTAAATACAAGCCAGAAGTTCCTTTGAGGCATAGGAATTCATGAGACCCCTGGAAGGGATTAAAGCTTCTGTTCCTGCAGGCACAGGTGGGTGCTGGGATATGTCAGTCTCCTCTCTCTTTTAAGTTAGACGGGCACTGATTTTCTCCCCCTGCTCACCCTCGGGTCCTCTCTTCTGACTGCAGCTATTCTACAAGAACGGGCAGCCGTTCCCTGCACATCGACCTGTGGGTTTAAGAGTCCACATTGCTCACGTTGAGCTGGCAGTGGAGATCCCGGTGACGCAGGAAGTCCTCCAGGAACCCAATTCGAACGTGGTCAAGGTGGCCTTCACTGTGCGCAGGGCAGGGCGCTATGAGGTCTCGGTGAAGCTGGGGGGGCTGAACGTGGCCTACAGCCCCTACTACAAGATCTTTCAGCCTGGTAGGCTCTTTCTCTTCTCTGTATTTCTCCCTCTATTCCTTTGTTTGCATATATATTATGGTACTTCTATTTGTATTTAATTAGTAAGCCATGCATTTTATCATCTAAATATAACATTTGGTTATTTTCAAAATTAATAGAGTTGTGTAAACACCACCACACTCAGCTTTTGAGATGCTTTTCACACCCTCAGAGAAAACCCTGTATCAGTTCGTGATCTCTGCCCATTTCCCTTCAGTCCCAGCCTTAGGCTGCCACTGGTTACAGTCTCTGTGGAGCGCTCCAGATGTTGTGGAAAAGTGTTCTGATAAATATGTGGCCTTTAATTAGCAATCTATTAACATGTGGCCAGGAGGTGAGAAAACATTTGAATCCAAGCATGAGGTCCCAAGCTTGACCCCTAGCATTGCATGTGCCAGAGTGATACTCTGGCTCTCTCACTACTTCTCTTTCTTGTTAAAAAAATAAATAGAATTTATAAATAAAATAAATTATATATATATATATATATATTATTCATTTCTTAGTGGATAGCAACACAGAGAGAGAGAAAGAGATAGACACCTTCAGCCCTACTTCACTACTCCTGAAGCTTCTCCCCTGCAACTGACTGCAGCTGTTCTACAAGAACAAATCGACCTATGGGATTAAGAGTCCACATCGCTCACGTTGAGCTGGTAGTGGAGATCCCGGTGACACAGGAAGTCCTCCAGGAGCCCCAGTTCCAACGTGGTCTTGAACCCCGGTCCTTGCCCACTGGAATGTGAGCACTTAACCAGGTGCACCACCACCAGCCCCCCCCAAATATATATATAATTTATTTATTCCCTTTTGTTGCCCATTTTGTTTGGTTATTGTAGTTATTATTGTTATTATTGATGTTGTCGTTGTTTAGATAGGACAGAGAGAAATGGAGAGAGGAGGGGAAGACAGAGGGGGAGAGAAAGATAGACACCTGCAGTCCTGCTTCACTGCTTGTGAAGCGACCTCCCTGCAGGTGGGGAGCTGGGGGCTCGAATGGGGATCCTTCAGCTGGTCCTTGTGCTTCATGCCATATGTGCTTAACCTGCTGCACTACCACCAGACTCCCATAAATATATTTTTAAAAAAGTCTTCTTGAAAAAAAAAAAATATATATATATATACTCCTGGGTTGTCTCTGGAGCTTGGTACCTACACTACAAGTCTACTGCTTCTGTGGCCATTTTTTTGATTTTTTAAAAAAATAGGACAGAGATAAATTGAGAGGGGGGAAGATAAGAGAAGGAGAGAGAAAGATAGATACCTGCTTCACCTGCTTGCGAAGTGACCCTCTTGCAGGTGGGAGCTGGGGACTTGAACTGGGATCTTTGCACTAGTCCTCATGCTTCATACTATGTGTGCTTAACCTGGTGCACCACTGCACCCAGCCCCCTCCTGAAAAATATTTGTCAGTGGGAGGGGGAGGGAGGGAGGAAGGGAGAAAGAGTGGGGGGAACTGAAGCAATATTTGGCCATGTATGAGGCTGGGGGTTGAAGGAATAAACTTAGGACTCCCTCACACGTCCAGAGTAGCCGCTTTGCCCACTCTCCCTTCCTGGGCTGCAACCCTAGTGCTTCTAAGCTTCAGTCACGTCGTAGCTTGAATCAGCACTTCATTTTTTTTAAAGATTTAAAAAAATATTTATTCCCTTTTGTTGCTCTTGTTGTTTTTTATTGTTGTAGTTGCTATTGTTGGATAAGACAGAGAGAAATGGAGAGAGGAGGGGAAGACAGGGGGAGAGAAAGACAGACACCTGCAGGGGGTCGGGTGGTAGCGCAGTGGGTTAAGCGCATGTGGCGCAAAGCGCAGGGACTGGTGTAAGGATCCCGGTTCGAGCCCCCTGCTCTCCACCTGCAGGGGTGTCGCTTCACAGGCGGTGAAGCGGGTCTGCTGGTGTCTGTCTTTCTCTCCCCCTCTCTGTCTTCCCCTCCTCTCTCCATTTCTCTGTCCTATCCAACAACGAACAACATCAACAGTGGCAATAATAATAACAACAATGAGGCTACAACAACAAGGGCAACAAAAAGGGGGGAAAAATGGCCTCCAGGAGTGGTGGATTCATGGTGCAGGCACCGAGCCCAGCAATAACCCTGGAGGGAAAAAAAAAAAAAAGACAGACACCTGCAGACCTGCTACACTGCCTGTGAAGCGATTCCTCTGCAGGTGGGGAGCCGGAGGCTCGAACTGGGATCGTTATGCCGGTCCTTGTGCTTTGCACCTCCTGTGCTTTACCCGCTGCGCTACAGCCCAACTCCCAGCACTTTATTTTTTATTGCCCAATAAAGTGGCCACCATGTGGGCATACCGCATTGTTTACCCACCCTTGGCCGACAGACATTTGGCTTCCAGACTCATGCTGTGTCAACAGTTGTGTGTGGGTTATCACTTTCCCAGCAGCGGAAACGCCGGGTCTTGGGCCTCATGACTTCTTACAGATAAAGACACCAGAATAGGCACAAGGTAAACCCCCACTTCTGAAACCTTTTCAAGTGAAAGCAGTTTGCTAGTCTCACCCTTCCTGCTAGAACATGTTTTGCTTCTCACTGGAGATCTGGCCTGTCTGATGACTTGGAATCTGGTGGGTTCCACGCCATTTTTCTCTCTGCAAAGCTTCTGGCTCTCACTCAGAGATGTTTCCACATGAATCACCATCACTCAGTCTCCTTGGTATGCAGTGAGTTATGACTCTGGCCTATGCTTAGTATTTTTAAGAAACTGCTAAGAGGGCTGGGGAGAGAGCATAATGGTTCTGCAAAAGACTTTCCTGCCTGAGGCTCTGATATCCCAGGCTCGATTCCCAGCACCACCATAAATCAGAGCAGAGCAGTGCTCTGGTAAAAATCAAGCAAACAAACCTACAAGCCTAGTAGGTCCTTTCTAGAATGCCTGTAGCATTTCACGTCCTAACCAATAGTGTACGAACGACCCAGTGCTTCTTCACAGCTCTGCCAAGTCACCCTCCCCCCACTGCATCCATGCTGAGAAATAGCTTTAATTTACACCCTATACTGTAACAATGCTGAGTTTCTTTCCTTTGTTTATTTGCCATTTGTGGGGCCTTTTTGAGGAGCTTTTTAAAAATTATTTATTGAGGATTAATAGTTTATAGTCAACAGTAAAATATGATAGTTTGTACATGTATATTTGATAGGACAGAGAGACATTGAAGGGGGAGATAGAGAGGGAGACAGACACCTGTAGACCTACTTCTTCACTCGTGAAGCTTCCCCCCTGTCGGGGGAAGCTTCACGAGTGGGGACCGGGGTTTGAACCTGGGTCCTTGTGCACTGTCATGTGTGTGTTCAACTTGTATATTTTTGGGGAAGAATTTACATCTTAACTGTATTGTCTTCCGAATTTATTTATCAGTGTTTTGTGTTTTCAGATACAAGTCGTACACATGTTTTGTTAGACTCATGTTTACAGATGTTTGTTTTGTAGTTGTCAGCACTTGTTTTCGAGACTCTGGGGACTTAGTCTGCATCTGAGTTCATTTTCTCCTAGCTGTTTTTTTTATAACTTTCTTAGTGTTTGTAGTCATCAGAATTTGTAAACATGAGTCCCCCAAAGTTTATTTGAATTAATCTGTTTTCTTTCATCTTCTGTTATTCTCAGTGGTGTGGCTTATTCTAGGGGTGGGGGACCCAGCCTTCTAGGACTTACCCCACTGACTGAGTAGCTTTTTGTATTTCCATTATCTCTGTTCCAGGAATGGTCGTTCCCTCCAAGACCAAAATAGTATGCCATTTTTCGACTCTTGTGTTGACCTGTGGGCAGCCACACACCCTTCAGATAGTGCCCCGAGATGAGTATGACAACCCCACTAACAACTCCACGTCCCTGAGAGATGAGCTCAATTACAGTCTGTCCATCCACGAGGTGAGTGGCTTCCATCTCCAATCTGTGCTCCATTCTCTGTCATTCTTACTCTCTGAGTCCTTGTCACTTTCTCACGGTCTTACCTCTTCTCTTCCTTCATGTGACAGACAGTACCTGTCTCATTAGTAATTGAGACTTGGACTAGCTCTTAGAAAGCAAGAGTTCTTTGTAGAGATAAATTGCTTTGTAGCTAGGGAGACTTACACGTTCAGTGGTGTTTTGTGCTCTCTTGTAGCTTGGCGCTCAAGAAGAGGAGGACTCCATTGTCCTGTTTGAGAAGTCAGTGACATCCAACAGGCAGACGTGCCAGGTGTTCCTGAGACTCACTCTGCATTCTCGTGGCTGCTTCCACGCCTCCATTTCTTACCAGAACCAGCCGATCAACAACGGCGAGTTTGACATCATTGTCCTGAGTGGTGAGTTGAGAAGCTGTTGGATTCAGCCCCATTCTCAGGCCATATAGTTGCCCACACTTCTCTGGCCAGCTTTACAGGCATTGACTATTTGAGCCAGATTTGGCTTAGAGTTTTAAGGACTAAAGTTCTAGTGGTAGGTCATAACTTTTTCTTTTTTCTTTCTTTCTCTTTCTTTCTTTCTTTCTTTCTTTCTTTCTTTCTTTCTTTCTTTTTTAAGATTTTATTTATTTATGAGAAAGATAGGAGGAGAGAGAAAGAACCAGACATCACTCTGGCACATGTGCTGCCTGGGATTGAACTCGGGACCTCATGCTTGAGAGTCCAAAGCTTTATCACTGTGCCACCTCCCGGACCATGGTCATTACTTTTTTCTTCCTTGGTTCTGAGTTAATTTTTAAAAGATCATTTATAGTTCCAAGCATCTCCAAGTTCTGGTTGTTGGTGGTTCTGGAGATGGACCTGTGACTTCTTATTTCAAGTCCTGTGTACACTGCTACCCCTCACTTGCCCCCCCCCATTACTTTTTCTTTCTCCACCAGGTTTAGCTGGGGTTTGGTGTCTGCATTACAAATCTACTGCTCCCGGGAGTCGGGCGGTGGCGCAGTGGGTTAAGCGCATGTGGCGCAAAGCGCAGGAACCGGCGTAAGGATCCAGGTTCGAGCCCCCGGCTCCCCACCTGCAGGGGAGTCGCTTCACAGGCGGTGAAGCAGGTCTGCGGGTGTCTATCTTTCTCTCCCCCTCTCTGTCTTCCCCTCCTCTCTCCATTTCTCTCTGTCCTATCCAACAACGAATTGCGTCAACAAGGGCAATAATAATAACCACAATGAAGCTACAACAAGGGCAACAAAAGGGGGGAAAAAAAAAAAAAGGCCTCCAGGAGCAGTGGATTCATGGTGCAGCCACCGAGCCCAGCAATAACCCTGGAGGAGGAAAAGAAAAAAAAAAAAAAAAATCTACTGCTCCTAGTGGCTACTTTTTCCTTTTTTTTTTAATTTGACAAGACAGAAAGAAACTGAGAGGGAAAGATAAGATACCTGCAGACCTGCTTCACCAGTTGTGAAGCATACCCCTGTAGATGGGGAGTGGGGGCTCAAACCCAGGTCCTTGATCTTGCTGATATATGCACTGAACTAGGTACGCCACCCCCCACCCCCCTAAAGTTTTTTTTTTTTCTTTCTTTTTTTTATACCAGAGGGATATACCTCTGGCTTCTGGTGGGACTGGGGTTTGAACCTAAACTTCTGCTGCCTCAGGCATGAAGGCTGCTGTGCCAATTTCTGCTTTAAACCTTATTTCCTTATTTCTCGTCAGAGAACGAGAAGGATATCGTGGAGCGCAATGTGTCGACCTCAGGAGTGAGCATTTACTTTGAGGCTTATCTCTACAACTCGGCCAGCGGTGCCAGCGTGCCCTGGCACCTGCCCCCCATGCACACGGGCTCCTCCCAGCGCCGCCCGTCCACGGCGGTTGAGGAGGAAGATGAAGACTCACCGTCGGAGTGCCACACGCCCGAGAAGGTGAAGAAGCCAAAGAAAGTGTACTGCTACGTGTCCCCAAAGGTATACACGCCAGCTCCTGCCTCAGTCTCTCTGCACGTAGTTACTGTTGTGCTCTCCACTCAGCTGAGGCTTTGCTGTCCTTGGTTTCGCTCACCTTCAGTTGTTTGTGGTCCAGAAACATCAGGGAGGGTAAGATACAGTGAGAGAAGGGAAATAGCCCAGCTGATAGGCAGAGCGCAGGACCCTCTCACGTGGGGCGCTCCCAGTCTGCGTCCTGCCATCAGAGGTGCCAGAGTGCTACATCTAATACTTTCTCATGAATTAAATAAAAATAAATATTTTAAAATAGATCACTTTGGTGTTTGAAAGGTGGCATACCAGGTAGAGCACACACTGTACATGAGGACCTGGATTCAAGCCCCTGATTCCTTCTTCTTTTTGGCTTCCAGGGTTATTGCTTCACAAGCGGTGAAGCTGGTCTGCAGGTGTCTGTCTTTCTCTCCCCCTCTCTGTCTTCCCCTCCTCTCACCGTTTCTTTCTCTCTTATCTAACAACAATGACGTCAGTAACAACAATAATAACTACAACAATAAAACAACAAGGGAACAAAATGGAATAAATAAGTATTAAAAAATTAAAAAAGAGCTTTTTTTTTTAAAAAAAAATATTTCTCACTAGTGTGAAAATTATAGTTTGACCCCTTGTGCAGTTTTGAAACAATTTAATCTTTGATTCTGTGATTTGTGAAACCACAATAGATGGTTGTCACGTCCAGGGTACAGAATCAGAGCAGAGAGGTCCTGGCAGAGAGAAGGAGGTGAATTTCCCAAGGCCTCTGAGCTAAGAGGCACTTTGTGTTAGGAATTTGCTCTCTCTCTTTCATTCTCATATCTGTAATTTGCTTATTCAGCCCTCTCAGAAAAATGAAACTCTTGAAACATCTCATTATGTTCTTTTAATCTCATAATCAAAACTTGAGTTCTGTTTCTGTTATACTCAGAATATTCTGCTGTGTACCTTTCATCATTTAAAAATCTATCCTGATTTAACCAGGGGCCATGGCAATAAAGGAAATGGCACAGCTGACACAGACTGATTGATAACCATTGCAACCAACGATAGGTTCTTTATATTGTTGGTTTTTAAAAAAAAAATTATTATTTTATTAATCAGACCACTGCTCAGCTCTGGCTTATGGTGGTGCAAGGGATTCAACCCAGGACCCTAGCGCTTCAGGCATGAGAGTCTCTTTGTATAACCATTATGCTATCGCCTCCACTTTTATATTGTTTTCTTTTTAAAATTTTCTTTTATTATTTTATTAATAATTTAATAATGATCGACAAGACTGTGGGATAACAGGGGGACAATTCCATATAGTTCTCACTACTACAGCTCCATATCCCATCCCCTCCATTGGAAGTGTCCCTATTCTTTATCCCTCTGGGAGTATGGATTGTAATGGGGAGCAGAAGGTGGGAGTTCTGGCTTCTGTAATTGCCTCTCCGCCGGACATGGGTGTTGACAGGACTATCCCTACCCCTGGCCTATTTCCATCTTTCTCAAGTGTGGTAGGGATATTGTTTTCTTTAGTATGCTTTTTAAATTTCATTTTATGAGGAGTTTTTTAAGTCAATGCAACCCTGACCTGCTGTACATTCTATTAACAAAAGTTTTAGATTAAAAAGTTAGTGCAATATTGTTTCCTTTTTTGTTTTTTAAAAATAATCATTTATTCTTTTTTAATATTTTATTTATTAATGAGAAAGATAGGAAAGCGAAAGAACCAGACATCACTCTGGTACATGTGCTGCCAGGGATTGAACTCAGGACCTCATGCTTGAGAGTCTGATGCTTTATCCACTGCGCCACCTCCCGGACCACATAAGTTCTGATTTTTTAATGTGGATTTTTTATTTGGGGGGATTAATAGCTTACAGTAAATAGTTCTTGGTACTTGTGTAAACTTTCTCAGTTTTCTGCAAAACACTCTCACCCCCAGCCTAGGTCCTCCTCCACCGTCAGCACCAGGATCTGAAAGCCGCGCCCTACCCCTCAGTCCTTTACAGTGGTGTAATTCACCAAACCCCGTCCAAGTTCTGCTTTGTGTTTCCCTTTCTGTTCTTATTTCTCAGCTTGTATGGGTGACTGGGATCATCCCAAATTTATCCTTCTCTTTCTGGCTTATCTCACTTAACATGATTCCTTCAAGCTCCATTCAAGATGAGGTGAAGAAAGTGAATTCATTTTTAATAGCTGAGTAGTATTCCATTGTGTATATAGACCACAACTTTTTTCAGCCACTTATCTGTTGTTAGATACCTGGGTTGCTTCCAGGTTTTGGCTATTACAAATTGTGCTGCTATGAACATAGGTATAAACAGATCTTTTTGAATGGGTGTGTTTGGTTCCTTAGGCTATATCCCCAGGAGAGGAATTGCAGGGTCATAGGGTAGGTCCATTTCTAGACTACATAGAGGATTTTATAATTGTGTGAGACTGCAACCCCCTAACCCCCATTCTTGACTTATTCTTTCCTGGAAAATCCTTGATACCAAAGAGAGACAAATCAATGGGTATGTGCCCCTGGTATTCCCAGGCCACTGACTTGGGGAAATCTCTGAGCAACAGCTGGCTGAAGAGGAGGAGTTTTTGATAGTCCTCGGGTGAAATGTTCTCTTCTCATTAAGTGAAAACCCAGCCTCAGGTATTTAGAAATGGTTGTGGGATTTGAGTGTTGCCTTGCGTCTGATGAGACCCTGCGTTGTGAGAACAATATTTGTAATCTGCCTGTTTTATGGTAGACTTTATAGTCCTTATTTAATTTCAGCATTGACTGTCTTCTCTTTGTCCATAGAGAGAGAAAGACCTTGTGAGAGAGGTGGACTCTCTATTGTAGTATAAGACCTGGGTAGAGCCTTTCCTTTCTCATGCTCTTCATTTCTGATGTTGACCCTCCAGCAGTTCTCAGTGAAGGAGTTCTACCTGAAGATCATCCCCTGGCGCCTCTACACCTTCCGTGTCTGCCCGGGAACAAAGGTGAGTTAAAACACATGCCTGCTTCATACTGGACAGCCTTCGGCTCAGAAATGGCTCAGGCGTTTGTGTTTGTTCTGCTGTTTCTGGAAGTTTTGGGACTCACTATCAAATTCCTTAGGAAATGGCAGGAACAATCTGGGGACACGGTGGTGCACCTGGTTGAGTGCACAGGTCACAATGCGCAAGGAAACCAGGTTCGAGCCCCCGGTCTCCACCTGCAGGGGGAGAGCTTTTCAAGTGGTAAAGCAGCGCTATAGATGTCTCTCTGTCTCTCTCCCTCTCAGTCTCCCCCTTCGTCTTGATTTCTGGCTGTCTCTATCCAACAAATAAAGATAATAAAAATTAAATAAAAAGGAAATGGCAGGAACAATATAGAAATTGTAGGACACGAGCCTACCAACAGGGATTAGTACCCACTCTGTTAGCATTTGTCCTGAAGAGCTGAGTTAGTGAAGAGGGTGCTTGACCTGCCAGCATGCTGAGTCACTTTCCTCCAGCTGGTTTGCCCAGCCTCTCCAAGGTACCATTTGCTCTTGTGTCTTACTCTTTTTATCCTTCTTAGTGCTTTGTTGGAGGATCTGCTGATCCTTCCTGTAGACAATCTCTACTATTCAAATGGTCTGCAGTTTCTTTGTTGAGCTGCAGAGCACTGAGTTGCAAGATTTGTACTCCGTTATCCTGCTGGGCAGACTTCGAGAGAACAGGTTTAACTTGTTTTTGTTGGTTGAATTGGAACAGTGGTGCACCAGCACCCTGATGTAAAAGCATTTTTGATTAGCTCTATTAGATAAGTAACCAATTACAGTCCGCATTATGTTAACATAATTACTTCTAAAAAACTTCCAGAACATTTTCTGGTGGGCAAAAATTCACGAAGAGCAATGTTAACTTCCAACATGATTAATGTAGAGGACTAAAGTTCTCTTTTCAAAGAAAAGTAAGCTGATGCGTGAGATTGCTAAGATTCCTAATCTGTATTTGAAGATTCACAATCTAGTTCTTTCATTATAATTGCAAAAATTAAGTTTACTTTTGAACAAAGGGTATGGCTATGGAGAGTTTTGGCTGGATTTGAGGATATCAATTAACTCCCTTTTTTGGGTTAGTTTTTCTACCTTGGCCCTGACCCTGTTCACAAACTCCTCACGCTGGTGGTAGATGATGGCATCCAACCTCCTGTGGAGCTCAGCTGTAAGGAGAGGAACATTCTAGCAGCCACTTTCATCCGCTCCCTCCACAAGAACATAGGTAAAGTCTGAGAGGGACTCTGAGGGGGAGGCTGCCACCTTAGTCACCTCAGGGTTAAGGATTAGGGGTTAGGGGCTAGGGGTTTGGGGTTAGGGATTAGGACTGAGGCTGTAGAGACTGTTAGTGAGGCTGTAATCATGCTGCATCTCTATCCTCAGGAGGCTCGGAGACTTTTCAGGACAAGGTGAACTTCTTCCAGCGAGAGCTGCGACAGGTGCACATGAAGAGGCCACACTCCAAAGTCACCCTGAAGGTCAGCAGGCATGCCTTGCTGGAATCGGTGAGCAGAACTCCACCTCTCTTCACAGTAGTCACAGGTTACCGACGGGAAACTCTTTGGTATTGTCTTAAAACATTTTTATCAGGTTGTCTTTTATTTATTTATATATTATTATTATTATTATTATTAAAGATTTTGTTTATTAATGAGAAAGATAGGAAGAGAGGGAAAGAACTAGATATCACCCTGGTACATGTGCTGCTGGGGCTTGAACTCAGGACCTCATGCTTGAGAGTTCAGTGCTTCATCCACTGAGCCATCTCCCAGACCACTTTTTATTTTATTTTAAACATTTTTTAAATCTGTATTTATTAGATATAGACTGTCAGAAATCAAGAGGGGTGGGGGAAATGGAGAGGGAGAGAGACAGAGACACCTGCAGTCCTGTGTCACCACACACAAAGCTTTCCCCCATCAGGTAGGGACCAGGGGTGTGAACCTGGGTCCTTGTGCATTGTAATATGTATGCTCAACCAGGTACACCACTACCTGGCCCCTATTTATTTTTTAAATAAAACTCAGACTTCTCTATTTCCCCCCCTTTTGTTGCCCTTGTTGTTATAGCCTTGTTGTGGTTATTGTTGTTGATGTTGCTCGTTGTTGGATAGAACAGAGAGAAGTGGAGAGAGATGGAGAAGACAGAGAGGGGGAGAGAAAGACAGACACCTGCAGACCTGTTTCACCGCCTGTGAAGCGACTCCCCTGCAGGTGGGGAGTCGGGGGCTTGAACCGGGATCCTTACGATAGTCCTCATGCTTTGCCCCACGTGTGCTTAACCAGCTGCGCTACTGCCCGACCCCCAGACTTCTCTGTTTTTTTTCTTTTTTAAATTATTTCTTTATTGGGGAATTAATGTTTTACATTCAACAGTAAGTACAATAGTTTGTACATGCATAACATTCCCCAGTTTCCCATTTAACAATACAACCCCCACTATGTCATTTATCATCCTTCATGGACCTGTATTCTCCCTACCCACCCACCCCAGAGTCTTTTACTTGGGTGCAATACGCCAATTCCATTTCAGGTTCTACTTGTGTTTTCTTTTCTGATCTTGTTTTTCAACTTCTGCCTGAGAGTGAGATCATCCCATATTCATCCTTCTGTTTCTTTTTTTTTTAAAAATAATTTATTTCTTTATTGGGGAATTAATGTTTTACATTCAACAGTAAATACAATAGTTTGTACATGCATAACATTCCCCAGATTCCCATTTAACAATACAACCCCCACTATGTCATTCATCATCTTTCATGGACCTGTATTCTCCCCACCCACACACCCACCCCAGAGTCTTTTACTTTGGTGTAATACTCCAATTCCATTTCAGGTTCGACTTGTGTTTTCTTTTCTAATCTTGTTTTTCAACTTCGGCCTGAGAGTGAGATCATCCCATATTCATCCTTCTGTTTCTGACTTATTTCACTCAACATGACTTTTTCAAGGTCCATCCAAGATGGGCTGAAAATGGTGAAGTCACCATTTTTTACAGCTGAGTAGTAGTCCATTGTGTATATATACCACAACTTGCTCAGCCACTCATCAGTTGTTGGACGCCTGGGTTGCTTCCAGGTTTTGGCTATTACAAATTGTGCTGCCAAGAACATATGTATACACAGATCTTTTTGGATGGATGTGTTGGGTTCCTTAGGATATATCCCCAGGAGGGGAATTGCTGGGTCCTAGGGTAGGTCCATTTCTAGCCTTCTGAGAGTTCTCCAGACTGTTCTCCACAGAGGTTGGACCAATTGACATTCCCACCAGCAGTGCAGGAGGGTTCCTTTAACCCCACACCCTCTCCAGCATTTGCTGCTGTTACCTTTTCTGATGTATGACATTCTCACAGGAGTGAAGTGATATCTCATTGTTGTCTTGATTTGCATTTCTCTGACAATCAGAGACTTGGAGCATTTTTTCATGTGTTTCTCGGCCTTTTGGATCTCTTCTGTGGTGAATATTCTGTCCAAGTCCTCCCCCCATTTTTGGATGGGGTTATTTGTTGTCTTGTTGTTGAGTCTGGCAAGCTCTTTATATATGTTGGTTATTAAACTCTTATCTGATGTATGGCATGTAAAGATCTTCTCCCATTCTGTGAGGGGTCTCTTGGTTTGGGTAGTGGTTTCTTTTGCTGTGAAGAAGCTTTTTAATTTGATGTAGTCCCATAGGTTTATACTTGCCTTAGTCTTATTTGTAATTGGATTTGTTTCATTGAAAATGTCTTTAAAATTTATGCAGAAAAGAGTTCTGCCAATATTTTCCTCTAAGTATTTGATAGTTTGTGGTCTAACATCCAAGTCCTTGATCCACTTGGAATTTACTTTTGTATTTGGTGAAATACAGTGATTCAGTTTCATTCTTCCACATCTTTCAACCCATTGTTTCCAACACCATTTGTTGAAGAGACTCTGCTTTCCCCATGTAATAGTCTGGGCCCCTTTGTCAAAGATTAGATGTCCATAGGTGTGGGGCCTCATTTCTGGGCTCTCAATTCTTCCACTGGTCAGTGTGTCTGTTCATGTTCCAGTACCAAGCAGTTTTGATGACAATGGCCCTATAATACAGTTTGAGATCTGGGAGTGTGATGCCTCCAGTTCTGTTCTTTTTTTCTCAAGATTGTTTTGGCAATTCTAGGTCTTTTCTGGTTCCAGATAAACATTTGTAGCATTTTTTCTATTTTCCAAAAAAATGTGCTTGGGATCTTGATGGGGATAGCATTAAATTTGTAGATGGCTCTGGGTAATATATTCATTTTGATGATGTTAATTCTTCCAACCCATGAACATGGAATATCTTTCCACTTCTTTGTGTCTTTTTCAATTTCTTTGAGTAGTGACTCATAATTTTCAGTATACAAGTCTTTCACTTCTTTGGTTAGGTTTACTCCTAGATTTTTATTGTTTTTGTTGCTATAGTAAAAGGAATTGATTTCTGGATTTCAATTTCTTCTAGCTTAGTGTTTGCATAGAGGAATGCCACTTACTTTTGAAAGTTAATTTTATAGCCTGACACCTTACTGTATTGCCTGATGATTTCCAAAAGCTTCTTGCTGGATTCCTTAGGTTTTTCCATGTATACTATCATGTCATCTGCAAATAGGGAGAGTTTGACTTCTTCTCTTCCAATCTGTATCCCTTTAATTCCTTGCTCCTGCCTGATTGCTATGGCAAGAACTTCCAACACTATGTTGAATAGTAATGGTGATAGTGGGCAGCCCTGTCTAGTACCTGATCTGAGTGGAAATGCTTCCAGTTTTTCACCATTGAGTATGTTGGCTGTAGGTATGCTATATATAGACTCCACTATCTTCAGGAATTTTCCATCTATTCCCATTTTTTGTAGTGTTTTGATCATAAATGGATGTTGGATTTTGTCAAAGGCTTTCTCTGCATCTATTGATATGACCATGTGGTTTTTGGTCTTGCTTTTGTTGATGTGGTGGATCACATTGATTGATTTACGTATATTAAACCAACCTTGTATGCCTGGGATAAACCCCACTTGGTCATGATGAACAATCTTTTTGATATACTGCTGTATCCGGTTGGCTAGAAATTTGTTCAATATTTTCGCATCTATATTCATCAGAGATATTGGTCTGTAGTTTTCTTTTTTGGTTGTGTCCCTGTCTGCTTTTGGTATCAGGGTGATGTTGGCTTCATAGAAGCTGGCAGGGAGTATTCCAGTGTCTTCAATCTTCTGGAAGACTTTTAAAAGTAGAGGTATTAGGGGGTCGGGAGGTGGCGCAGTGGGTTAAGCGCACGTGGCGCAAAGCGCAGGGACCGAAGTAAGGATCCCGGTTCGAGCCCCTGGCTCCCCACCTGCAGGGGAGTCGCTTCACAGGCGGTGAAGCAGGTCTGCAGGTGTCTTTCTCTCCCCTTCTCTGTCTTCCCCTCCTCTCTCCATTTCTCTCTGTCCTATCCAACAACGAATTGCGTCAACAAGGGCAATAATAATAACCACAACAAAGCTACAACAAGGGCAACAAAAGGGGGAAAAAATGGCCTCCAGGAGCGGTGGATTCATGGTGCAGGCACCGAGCCCAGCAATAACCCTGGAGGAGGAAAAAAAAAAAAAAGTAGAGGTATTAGTTCTTCTTTGAAGGTTTTGTAGAATTCATTTGTAAAACCATCTGGTCCAGGAATTTTATTTTTGGGTAGATTTTTGACAACTGTTTCAATTTCATTAGCTGTGATGGGCCTGTTCATGTTATCCACTTCCTCTTTACTTAGTTTTGGAAGTTGGTAGGTATCTAGGAAATCGTCCATTTCTTCCAGGTTCTCTAGCTTGGTGGCATATAGTTGTTCATAGAAGCCTCGCATGATATGTTGAATTTCTGCGGTGTCTGTTGTGATATCTCCTCTTTCATTTACTATCCAATTTATTTGGGTCTTCTCCCTTTTTTGTTTTGTGAGTCTGGCTAAAGATTTGTCGATTTTGTTTACTCTTTTGAAGAACCAACATTTACTTTTGTTGATCTTTTGTATGGTTTTCCTATTCTCAATGTTATTTATTTCTGCCCTAACTTTAGTGATTTCTGTCCTTCTTGTTGCTTTAGGATTCCTTTGTTGTTCTTCTTCTAGGTCTTTAAGATGTGCAATCAGGCTGTTTATTTGTCCTTTTTCTTGTTTCCTAAAGTGTGCTTGTATAGCTATGAACTTCCCTCTTAGGACTGCTTTAGCTGTGTCCCAAATATTTTGATAGCTTGTGTCTTCATTTTCATTGAAGTCTCGAAACATTTTTATTTCTTCCTTGATTTCCTCTTTGACCCAGAAGTTGTTAAGAAGTGTACTGTTGAACTTCCACATTTTGGGACTTTTACTAATCTTTTGTTGATTGTTAAGTGTTAGTTTAATTCCACTGTGGTCTGAGAAGATGCTTGGGATGATTTCAATGCTCTTGAATTTGCTTATGCTGTCTTTGTGGCCTAACATATGGTCTACCCTTGAGAATGACCCATGTGGATTTGAGTAAAATATGTATTCCAGTTTCTTGGGATGAATGACTCTGAAACTGTCCAATAGTTCTAGTTTATCTATCTCTTCATTTAGTTCCCTTATGTCTTTACTGATTTTCTGCTTGGATGATCTGTCAAGTTGAGAGAGTGGGGTGTTGAAGTCCCCTACTATGATTGTGTTACTGTTAATATATTGCTGTAGCTCTTTCAGTAGAAGTTTGATGTATTTAGATGGCTTCTCATTGGGTGCATAGATGTTAATAATTGTTAAGTCCTCTTGATTGACTGATCCTCTGAGCATTAAGTAGTGTCCATTCCTATCTTTTTTAATCTTATCTATTTTAAAGTCTATCATGTCAGATATGAGAATAGCTGTTCCTGCCCTTTTTTGTGGGCCATTGGCATGTATGATAGTTTTCCATCCTTTCACTTTAAGTCTGTGTTTGTCTTGTTGAGTTAGGTGGGTTTCCTGTAGATAGCATATTGTTGGGTTGTGTTTTCTGATCCATCTTCCTACTCTGTGTCTTTTAATAGGTGAATTCAGGCCATTGACATTTATTGATATCAAAGATTGAAGATATTTTGACGCCATTCTTGTAGAGTTTTACAGTGTTTTGATATATGTCCTATTTGTGGTGGTCTGGTTGTTTATAGGAGACCTTTCAGAACTTCTTTCAGGGCAGGCTTGGTGATGGTTGATTCCTTCAACTGTTGCTTGTCTGAGAAGGTTTTGATGCCTCCATCTAGTCTGAATGATAGTCTAGCAGGATATAGTATTCTTGGCTGAAAGCCTTTCTCATTGAGCACTCGATAGATATCTTGCCATTCTCTTCTGGCCTGTAGTATTTGTATGGAGAAGTCTGCTGCTAATCTTATGGGTTTTCCTTTGTAGCTGACTCTTTGTTTTTCTCTTGCAGCCTTCAGGATCCTTTCTTTATCCTTATTCCTTTCCATTCTAAGTATGATATGTCTTGGTGTCTTTAGGTCTGGGTAAATTCTGTTTGGGACCCTCTGGGCTTCTTGAATCTTTATGTCTTTGATGTTGTCTAGACTAGAGAAGTTTTCAGCTATTATGACCTGGAGAATGCTTTCTTCCTCTCCTTCTCTTTCTTCCTCTGGTAAGCCAATAATGCGTATATTGTTTCTTTTGAAGTCATCCCATAGGACTCTGTTGTTGTTTTCAGCATCTCTTAATCTCTTTTTGAGATCTCTTACTTCTTTTTTAGTTGTCTCTAATTCATCCTCAATCTTGCTAATTCTGTCTTCAGCTTCATAGATTCTATTCTCTCTGCCGTCTACTGTTTTCTGGAGTTCATCTATTTTGTTGCCCTGCTCTAATACTGTTTTAGCTTGTTCAGCTAGTTGCATTCTTAGCTCAGCGATTTCAGCTTTCAGCTCTCTAATAACCATGAGATAATTAGTATTTTCTTCCATATTCTCATTTGTTGTTCCTGCATTTCTGATTACAATTTTTTCAAATTCTTTACTCCTGTTATTATTTCCTTAGCTAATGTTTGGATGTTGAACTCATTATTTTGTGCTTCACCCTCTGGAGGACTTTTAGCTGAACTCTTGTCCTGGTTCGATTCTCCAATATTTTTTCTTGTTGTTTTAACCATTTTATATATTATGAGTTCCCTTTATCAGTACTTTTCAAATTATTGAACACTATTGCCTGGATTGACTTGTGTCTAAGTAAGTTAATTAAAGGGTTCACAGTGGTGGAAGTTAACAGTTGTTTCAATCCCTGAGTTGGAGCTCAGTGGTTTAAAAGCCTCTTTTTTTTTTTTTCTTCCTTGTAGGCTATGGGAGCCTGAGGGCTTTTATACTATCAATAGGCTTTTATACTATCAATAGGCTTCTTAGCTTAATCACTGACCAAGAGATAAAGCAGGGTGTGGCAGAGATAATCCAGTGGTTATGCAAAGAGACTTTCACAGCCCCTCAGCTATGCCATGGAGTTATAGGTCTTCTGAGTTTCCTGGTTAGATCTCTGTCCCCTGTTGTCCCTCCCTGTCGCTGCTCCAGATTCTGAGGGTAGTAGCAGTGGAGACTCAGAGTTGCACTTGGTGAGTCTGTGGGGAGTCCTCTCCTCCCTTAAGCTGTCCCCTTGTTGTGGAGCAGACTGGAGGTGGTGTCTCAACTGATAAACTACTGAACTGTTAGCAGTCACTTAATCTCTCCTTAGGCTCCTCTCTCCTCTCTGTACTCTCTGTACTCTCTGGAGTACAAACACCACCGGTGTTTGTACTCACTGGTGATTTACTGGGTTCCTGTGGTCATTCTAGTCCTGTCTTGTTTCGGTCCCGGGTGGTCTCCTTTGGTATTCCTAATTGATCCGGGAGAGGAGAGGAGAGGAGAGAAAGCGATCTGCTGCTCATAGCTCCGCCTCCGGAAGTCGAATCTCAGACTTCTCTGTTTTATCTATTAAAGACTATTTTTCTTTTTTGACTATTCTAAATTTGGGTCAGATTTGTTGGAACTATGCATGTTATTGAGAGGAGAGACACTAATTAACATATTGTTGTTGTTGTTATTATTTTGGCCACCAAGAGTAAGTATCGCTGGGGTTCCTTGCTTGCCCAACTCCTCTGCTCCTGGTAGGTTTTTATTATCCATCAGAGCCCTGCTCAGCTCTGGTTTATGGTGATGTGGAGGATTGAACTCAAGTCTTTTTATATAACCATTGAGCTATCTCCTGTGACCTCCTGGTAGACTTTTTAAGAGGTTAAGAGGCAGAGGCAGAGACAGAGATAGAGAAGGAAAGACCCCCCCCCACACACACACAGCACTGCTCACTTCTTGTGAAGCTTTTCATGTTGTGACTGAAGACTGGAGTTTGGGTTTTCTCCTTTCTTTCTTTCTTTCTTTCTTTCTTCCTTTATTTCTTTCTTACCACTTTTACTTTCTCTCTGCCTCTGTCTTCTCCACCTCTATCAGAAAGAAGGAAGGAAGGGAGGAGGCAAGGTAGGAAGAAAGAAGCAAAGAAAGCAAAGAAAGAGCAAATGACTTGTTGTCACTCTAGTCTGATGGAAAAGGAGCCCCTGGTATGTGTATCTGCTGCCTGGACACTGGCTCAACACTCCCCTTTCCTCAGCCCTGTCCAGGAGTGTCTGTGAAAGTACACTCTGGGAGGTGTGACTGGAAACCCCTTTCCTCAGCCATCTTCTCTGTGTGGTGTGGCTTCCTGACTGGACCAAGCTAGCCTGGTGAATAAAGAAGGCCAGTAGATGGGCCATACTTGACTGTCAGCCAGTAGTCCCTATTTCCTTGGTTAATTATGAGTCTGAAAACTCACTGTGTAGGAGTTTTCTCATTCATAAAATGAACATAAAAAGTAACCGGTTTCAACATCCAGTGGTGTAAAGACTAACTATATTGTTTTTTAAACCCAGAGTTTCTTCAGGCTACCTGCATTTGTAAATATAAGATGGAGTGGGAATAGATAACATAATGGTTATGCAAAGAGACTCTCACACCTGTGGCTCCATAGTCCCAGATTCAATCCCCCACACCATCATAAAGCAGAGGTGAGCAGTGCTCTGGAAAAAACAAACACCACCACCACCACCAACAATAAAAAAACAGTAAGAAACCATGTAAATATAAGATGATACCCATAAAACGTCTAAATACAGTGTCTTCCCTGAGTGCTAGTGGCTAATAGATCTTGGCATTCAGGGATTTTTTTTTTTTTTTTAACACCCACTCAGTGGTCTGACAATTTCCTTTTTTTCACTGCTTTTCAGTCTCTGAAAGCCACTCGGAATTTCTCCATCTCAGATTGGAGCAAGAACTTTGAAGTGGTTTTCCAGGATGAAGAAGGTCAGTTTTGAAGGTCATCTTTTTAACTCTCCTTCCTTCCCCCTTATACTTCTCAGCAACAGCCTTGTGTACCATCCCTATTCCTAAAGCTCTTTTTTCCCTGAGAAGAAGTAGCCCTGGGTCCAAACAGAGAAGGATGGTACTTAGTGACCAATAGCTTGGTGGAGCTTGTGGAGCAGACAGGAACTCCGAGCTCTGGAAGTCGGCACCACAGCAAGGTCGCTTCTGTGGAAGTCTCAGGCCTGTTTCAGAGCACTACTGCTTATGGGTCAGACTACTTTTGACCCCACAGGATGGCTGTGAAGGAATTTCGAAGAAAGCTCAGAGTTTAGGCAGATTCAAGTGGGGTAACACTGACATAGTAGAATGGAAGGAATGTGGAGTGTGTAAAGTCATGAATAGATGAACAAATGTAAGAGGTGGTAGGCCAGAGTCGTTAATTATTTATTTATATGTTTTTTGACTTGTTGAGAAAGAGAGAGAGAGAAGGAGAGGGAGAGAGAGAGAGATTGAGAGGAAAGAGCTCAGAGCACTGCTTAGTTCTGGCATAAAATGGTACTGGGGATTGAACCTGTGACCTCTGGGGCTTCAGGCATACAAGTTCTGTGCTCTAACAGGCTAAGCTATCTTCCTGGCCCGTCACTCTTTATTTTTATTACACTTTTCAGCTCTGGACTGGGGAGGGCCTCGCCGGGAATGGTTTGAGCTAATCTGCAAAGCACTATTTGATACCACCAATCAGCTCTTTACCCGATTCAGCGACAACAACCAAGCCTTAGTGAGTGTGTGACTTTTCCATGGGCGGGTGGAAAATGTGGATTGTGTTATAGAGGACCCACTAACAAGGGCTTGAGGCTGTGGAATGTTCTCATAATCACCTGTACCATGTTCTAGTTTGGATACTTACAATATTGAATGAGCAGATTCCCTCATTTCTCCTTGCCTTTCTAATTTTGTCTGTAAAATAATAAGAGAATGTTCAGACTGATGAATAATTTTACTAAAATGCATTGTAATGTCATGATTATTAACTTTTTTTTTGCTTTTTTAAAAAATTTATTTCTTTATTGGGGAATTAATGTTTTACATTCAACAGTAAATACAATAGTTTGTACATGCATAACATTCCCCAGTTTCCCATTTAACAATACAACCTCTACTATGTCATTTATCATCCTTCATGGACCTGTATTCTCCCCACCCACCTACTGCAGAGTCTTTTACCTTGGTGCGATATGCCAATTCCATTTCAGGTTCTACTTGTGTTTTCGTTTCTGATCTTGTTTGTCAACTTCTGCCTGAGAGTAGATTATTAACATTTTTAATGCACTGTGTGGATAAACTTACACATGTGCCATGCTGCTGAAAAATATCTGTAGTCTCTATTTTTAAAGACAAAAAGAGGGAAAGAGGTTAGAGGTTAGAGAGAGGGAAAGACACCAAGACACAACTTTGCCATCCATGGAGCACCATATCTTTTTCCTAGTATTTATTTGTTATTATTTTTTAAAATATTTTTTTAAAGAATTTATTTATTTATTCATGAGAGAGATAGGAGGAGAGGAAGAACCAGACATTAATCACTCTGGTACATGTGCTGCTGGGGATCAAACTCAGGACCTCAGGGTTGAGAATCCAATGCTTTATCCACTGCACCACCTCCCAGACCACAATTTTTTTTTAATCTTCTTTTTTTCCTCCAAGGTTATTGCTGGGGCTTGGACAAGCTGGTACTTCGAATCCTTTGCTCCCAGCAGCCATTTTTCCTTTCTTTTCCTTTCTATTATCCTTGATAGGACACAGAAATTGAAAGGGGGGGGAGATAGTAAGAGAGAGACAGAGAGACATTTACAGACCTGCTTTACCACTTGTGAAGTACCCCACCTGCAGGTGGGGAGTTGGGGCTTGAAGCCCCCTAGATTCTTGTGCAAGATAATATGTGCACTTAGCCCAGTGTGCTACCACCTGTGCCATATTTATTTATTTATTTGGTAAAAACTGAGAGGGAAGGGGGAGAGAGAGAAAGAGAACTGCAGACCTGCTTCACTGTTCCTGAAGCTATCCTCTTACAGGGTTTTCAGCTATTTTCTCAAAACACACCTCAAGCAACTGAACTCTGTACTAAATCTTTGAATAGACAGAGGTGTGAGGATTGTAGAAGTAGACTCTAACTGAAGAAAGTTCTGGTTCAGGGGAAAGGCAATTGCATCATCATATACATATACATGTATTTTAGTGTGGCATTGGACAGTGAGTCCAAAGCCTCACAAATGCACTGAGCAGTTCCCTGGGTCCTGTTTTTTTTTTTTTTTTTTTTTTTTTTAAGATTTTATTTATTAATTAATGAGAAAGACAGGAGGAGAGAGAGAAAGAACCAGACATCACTCTGGTGCATGTGCTGCCGGGGATTGAACTCAGGTCCTCATGCTTGACAGTCCAACGCTTTATCCACTGTGCCACCTCCTGGACCACCCTGGGTCCTGTTTTTCAGAGAGGGAGAGACACCACTGCAGCTCCCCACCATCCTTGGAGCTCCCCCAGTGTTACTCCTAGGGCTTCCATGTGGTGCCAGGGCCATGTGCATGGCAGTGGGTCCACTACATTGTGTGAGCTGTGTCCTGGACCCTCAGTCCCTTGATCAACTTCTGTACTCAGCCAGGATTCGCAAACTTAATAAAAGACTCTTCAGTGCCATGCAGGTCTGCCTTTGGCCTCAAGTGGTAGCTGCCAAAGACCAGTGCCATTTGGATGGGTGCTGTGATCCTGCCTCACACTGAAGTTCTTGCTCCATGAGGAGGGGAGGCAGGGGGAGGGTCTTTTTGGAACTGGGTTTGAAGAAACATGACCCGGAGACTTTAAACTTCTTTCTTGGGCAGGTGCATCCCAACCCCAACCGCCCCACCCACCTGCGTTTGAAGATGTATGAGTTTGCCGGGCGGCTGGTGGGCAAGTGTCTCTACGAGTCCTCTCTAGGAGGGGCCTACAAGCAGCTGGTTCGAGCTCGCTTCACCCGTTCTTTCCTGGCCCAAATCATAGGATTACGGATGCATTACAAGGTCATTCTGTAGCTGCACACTTTCTGCTGAAGTCCCTGACCAACAACTGTGGGGTCTCTCCATTTTGAGCTTGTGATTCTTTTTTTTTTTGCCTCCAGGGTTATTGCTGGGGCTTGGTGCTGGCACTGTGAATCCACTGTTGTTGTGGCTTTTTTTTTTTTTTTTTGTATAGGACAGAGAGAAATTGAAGGGGGTGGGGGATAGAGAGGGAGAAGGATAGACCCTGTAGATTTCCTTCACCCTACAGATAGGGACCTGGGGGCTCAAACTGGGATCCTTGCACAGTTCCTTATGCTTCTCACTACGTGCACTTAACCCGGTGCACCACTGCCCAGCCCCCGGAGCTTATGATTTTTCAAATTGAGTGGGGTTATTGTGTCCAAGCAGAGACAGATCTGATTTCTGGGCACGTGTAGTCACGTTCTGTTCTGTGTTTCTGTGTCCTCAGTACTTTGAGACAGATGACCCAGAGTTCTATAAGTCTAAAGTTTGTTTCATTCTCAACAATGATATGAGTGAAATGGAGCTGGTCTTCGCGGAGGAGAAATACAACCGATCGGGCCAGCTGGATAAGGTGAGAAAGAAAGAGCAGCAGGTTGGTGGAGCCGGTGCTTCCAGCCTCCTTAGAGCAGTGCCGTCCAGGTGATGGAGACAGTCTGTCTTTCTGCTGTCTTCCAAGAACCCCAGTGTGACAGGAGTGACCAGATAACTGTCTCACTTCATTTCATTTGCATTATTGTGGCAATAGTTGATGGTGTTGTATCCCACACTCTACCTTAGTATTAAGGATATAGGCAACTTGTATTCTAAGACTGTGCTTACATAAAATCTGAGAAAAGTGTTGACCAGGAGTATTTTTTTTCTTACTAGGAGTATTTAAAAAATTGTTTTAAATTGGGTGAATATTGATTTATAGTCAACAGTAAAATACAGTAGTTTGTACATGTATAACATTTCTCAGTTTTCCACATAACAGTTCAACCCCCACTAGGTCCTCCTCTGCCATCATGTCCCAGTGCCTGAACCTTCTCCGCCACCCCAGAGTCTTTTACTTTGATGCACTACACCATCAGGACTATTTTTGATACAGTGTAGTTCTGTTAACCATTATCAAATGATGAAGTTAAATAGTGTCAAGTGCTATTGATGAAACTACAGTTTACAGTAGTGTATAATTGAAAGAAAAATACCAGTGACTGAAAAAGCTGTAACCACTGATAATCACACACTCATTGTGGACAGTCTGGAGTGTTAGCTGTCAGTGTGACATACATGTGAGTGGACAGAGCCCATCTCCCTGACCGGATGTGGCCAACTGGCTAGAGTCAGTAGAGGATTGAACTAGGCCTTGTAACCCAGGAGTGCTTAACTTAATTGGAACTAATGTGAATGGTAAGTCTCAGTAATTGAATTCTTAGTCCACTTAGTCAACATAAAAGAAGTAGCCAGGGGTGTGTGTGGGGGGAGAGTATAGGTCCAAAAAGGATGACAGAGGACCTAGTGGGGGTTGTACTGTTATGTGGAAAACTGATAAATGTTATGCATGTACAAACTATTGTATTTACTGTTGAATGTAAAACATTAATTCCCCAATAAAGAAATTTAAAAAAAGTGTTTAGAATTAGACATAATAAGTGATGTGTTTTAAGTCATTGAGAATTGTGACTGGGGTGAAGTTCCATCAGTACCATGCTGTTTTCAGGACCTTAAAGTCTGATCTGGTGACTGAAAGCAGACAGCTGTGGTCAAATCTGTACACACTTTGTGGGTTTGTATTTTGTTTTTAAGATTTATTTATAAGAAAGATGGGGTGGGGTGGGGGAGACCAGAACATCACTGTGGTATATGCAGTGCCTAGAATTGAACTCAGGACCTCATGCTTGAGAGTTCTAGTGTTTCACCCACTGCACTGTCTTCCAGGGTAGTGGTTTTAAACTATGCTTTGTGGTTTCCTCAGAGATCCTTTAGGTGGTGCTTATTGGGGATCCTTGTGCTGGTCCCTGTGCTTCTGCACTGTGTGCCCTTAACTCCCTTTGCTACTGCCCAGCCCCCTCAGTTTAGAATTTCTGAGCCCTAGAAAGGCTTCTTCTCTGTTTGTCTGGCTTTACCTTCTGTTGGCCTAGGGGCTTAAGAGAAATCAGTAGTGGTCTGATTTTCAGCCGTCGAGTAAAATGTTGCTGTTGGAAGCCGTAACGTCTCCTTGTCTGACCACCTTAGAGGAAAACCTCATGGGCTCCCGCTGCAGATACTGCAGCAGCGGCAGGAGCTGTGCGGCCTAGTGGAGACCAGTGTGCTGCGAAGCTGAGTGTCGCAGCAGCTTGTTCCTGTGGTGGAGTTCAATCCTGCTGGGTCAGGGACAGACTGAGAAGATCCCCTTATGACGTCCCACCCTCAGCTTCCCACTGTTGTCTTTTGCTCTTACTTCAGGTGGTAGAACTCATGACAGGTGGAGCACAAACCCCGGTCACCAATGCAAATAAGATCTTCTATCTCAATCTCTTGGCCCAGTACAGGCTGGCCAGTCAGGTGAAGGACGAGGTGGAACATTTCCTCAAAGGTGAGATCCTGTCTGCTCTCAGCTGGTGTGGAGACGTCTGCTTCTGCAGCGCAGCTGCTGCATGCTTGAACTTCCTTTTTTGTTTCAGGCCTGAATGAATTGGTCCCTGAGAACCTTTTGGCAATTTTTGATGAAAATGAGCTTGAGGTGAGTGTTTACAGTTGCCACTCTCTCTCCCTGGCAGGGTCCTGGTTGTGCCCGCAGGAACAGGCTTGCTGCGTCTTGTTAGGAGATGTAGTGGGAAGTTCCTTTTGCAGAATTTACTTATAATCTATTTATTCATTTTTTTTTTTTTTTTTTTAGAGACAGAAATTGAGATGGGTGGGGGAGAAGCTTCCTGCTTGTAGTTAGAGACCAGGGTCTTGAACTCAAGTCCTTGTGCATGGTAATGTGTGTGTTCAACTGGGTGTGTCACTGCCCAGCCCCTCTCTAACTTTTTTTATTAGTGATTTCATAATGATTAACAACATTGTAAGATAACAGGTAAAATTCCACATGGTTCCCACCACCAGAGCTCTGTATCCGATCCCCTCCATTGGAAGCTTCCCTGTTCTTTATCCCTCTGGGAGCATGGAACAAAATTCTTTATGGGGAGCAGAAGGTGGGAGTTCTGGCTTCTGCACTTGCTTCTCCGCTGGACATGGGCATTGGCAGGTGGATTCACATCCCCAGCCAGTTTCTATCTTTCCCTAGTGGGGCAGGGCTCTGGGGAGATGGGGGTTCTAGGACACATTGGTGAGGCCATCTGTCCAGTCCTCTCCAACTTTTAAAAAATGTCAGAATGGGGCAGGGGAGACAGCATAATGGTTATGCAAACAGACTCTCATGCCTGAGGCTCCAAAGTCCCAGGTTCAGTCCCCTGCACTACCATAAGCCAGAGCTGAGCAGTGCTCTGGTGTTTCTCTCTGTGTCTCTCTATATATCTCTCTCAAAAATAAAATTAATAAAAAAAAATTTAAAAAAGCACTCAACCAGCATTCTTAACGCTGCCGTGTCTTGGGTCGTGCTTTGTTAAAAAAAAAAATGTCAGAATGTAGGGGCCAGAGTGTGGCTCACCCAATAAAGTGCACACATTGTTGTGTAAGAAGACCTGGGTTCAAGCCCATGGTCCCCATGTAGGAGTGCTACCCTAGTGGTGGGAAAATGGTCCCCATGTAGGCTGTTTTCCTAGTGGTGGGATAATGCTGCAGTGTCCCTCCTCCTCCTCCTCTTCTGTCTCTTTCACCCTTTATGTAGAGATAGAAAGAAAAGGCCACTGGGAGTGCTGGGGTCATGCAGGCACTGAATCCTGGTAATAACCCCGGCGGCAGTGGAGAAAGTTAGAAAGCAGTAGATTCATGAACAGTGACGCTTCCTTATTGACCAAGTATTGACACTGGTTGAGTAGCCATCAGGACTGTTAGCATGTGTCGTCTTTGCAAATCCTTTGGTATTTAAGACAAATGACAAATGGGCTGGCTTCCTCAGAGGGAAGAGTCTCCACTTCTCTCTGCTCTTCCCAGACTCTAGTTCCGAGTTCCTGAGTAAGGTTATAGACGTTTCTCCATATGTGTTTTAAGCTGTGTGACTTGACTACACTGGTTATAATTAACCGAGGCCTGTTGGAACTGATTTTTTTTGTCTCCTAGACAAAAAACTGAACTGGTTTTCTGACATCTATTCTGGTGTTTTCTTTACTTCTCATATACATATTAGTATAGCTAATTTTGACTTTTCAGTTAGAAAAAGCTTACCTCTGGTTGGAGCATAATGGTTATGCAAAAAAGATTTTTATGTCTGAGGCACCAGTGGTCCCAGGCTCAATCCCCAGCACTACCATAAGCCAGAGCTGAGCAGTGCTCCAATAAAAAATGAAGAGAAAAAAGAAAAGAAAGAAAGAAAGAAAGAAAGAAAGAAAGAAAGAAAGAAAGAAAAAGCTGACCTCATGTTGGGTCTTTATCTGAGTGCCCTGGTAACATGTGGCTCTCTCCCTTAGCTGCTGATGTGTGGGACAGGGGACATCAGTGTGTCTGACTTCAAAGCCCATGCAGTGGTTGTTGGTGGCTCGTGGCATTTCAGAGAAAAGGTACGTGGACCCTAGTTCTTTTGCTTGGGTGTAAGCCACTTCCTAAAGAGAAACATACCAGAGAAGTGGAGGAGTTAGACGTGTTGACTGGGGAATGGCCTGTGGGCGGGAGGCTGTGTGAGCTGTGATGCTGTCCCCTGTCACCCGGGAGCGGCTTCCCGGGTGAGATTCTTCAAGGGCTTGGCACCAGGCTAATGTCCCTGTCTGTCTTCACAGCCTGGCCCAAGTGTGACCTGCTCTTTTGTTCTCCTTTCAGGTCATGAGGTGGTTTTGGACTGTGGTTTCCAGCCTGACCCAAGAGGAGTTGGCTCGGCTACTCCAGTTCACTACGGGCTCCTCTCAGCTGCCCCCTGGGGGCTTTGCAGCCCTCTGCCCCTCGTTTCAGATCATCGCCGCTCCCACCCACAGCACGCTGCCCACCGCGCACACGTGGTAGGTGTCTGTCCAGGCCCCCACCCTTGCCCCCACCTCCCCGCCTCTGCTGGGGCAAATTAGTCACGACTCCCCCTGCCCTCACAGCTTTAACCAGCTGTGCCTCCCCACCTACGACTCGTATGAGGAGGTGCACCGGATGCTGCAACTGGCCATCAGCGAGGGCTGCGAGGGCTTCGGCATGCTCTGATGACTCTCGGCCGTCCACACGGCGGTGAGGCACACGGCTGACGGCACCACCACAGCGCTCACTCACAGAACCACCAGCTGGAAGCTGCTGCATGCTCCCCTGCGTCTGGGTGGTGGGCCACTTGCAGGCCTTGTCTGTTTCCCCCACTCACCCTCTCCTGCCCACGCCCCAGGCTGTGTTGGCCCTGGACAGCGTTGGCAACCCCGTTCATCAGGAGAAGCTGCTGCTGTGGTCTCACTCGGTCCTTGGTGGATGTCAGCAGTGGGCATCGCTGACGTGGCCGAGTGAGACTGCACGGAGGGTTCTGACACCCCTGAGAGGTCCCCACTGGGCCTGTGTGCACGTGTCCTCCTGGGAGCAGGCCCTTTGTCTCTTCCTTGGAGCTGGATGGTAGAAAATAGTTTGTGCAAGCGGCTTTTAGCTTCGTCCCTGGTAACACTGGACTACCTCTCAAAGGAACTGATAGCAAAAACAGACAAAAAAAGATTTCTTTCATGGTGTCCAAACTGGAAAAGGAGCTTCCCCTCAGACATTTCTGAAATGATCATTAATCCATAAGGAGGAACTCTCGAGGCTGATTGAGTTTGAGCCAGTTAGAAAAAGCAGACCCAAGAACATGGAAAGCTGCTGGACTGTGGTCTCTACAGCTGCGTATCATTCTCCTTTTGCGTGTAGAGGCCTGAGCGCGGCTGGCATGAAGCCCCTGTGCTTGGCCTGTGCTTGGAGGGACGGTTGGGCCTGGGCACTGCAGTCGCACAGTCCATGAAGAGATGGGGACCCTCTAGCTCTTTGCTGAAGAAAACTTGTAGCAGGGAATGCGGACAGTGAGAAGATTTTGCCAACAGACCCTGTGTCCCTTTGCCTGGTGGTCTCTGGTAACACTGAAGCCAGAGGAGAGGGGCTGATCACAAGGAAACAGTCCCTTCCCTTCTCCCCATCAGTTGCAGTGAGGGGGATAGAATATAGACGACGATGGCTACTGCGTCACGATGACTGAAGAGAGCCTGCAGCTGCCAGGAGACGATGGGTCCCTTCCTCCCTCAGAGTGAATGATTCAGAAAATCTCATCACCCCCCAAAATCTCTGTTAAGGCCTTGTTGCAAGCTACCCTGTTCCCAGTGTGTGGTACCACTGTCAGCTTGAGAGTGTGACAAGCCATTTTTGTTGTGAAAACCAGAATGTCCAGAGTCCAGAGGTGTAGCCAGCCATGACCTTCTGGAAGCATGTCTGAGTCCATCTGTCTCTGTCAGGCCCTCTGAGCGGCTGCACTTCTCCCTGACTTCAGTCCCCTGCAGTTGCCATCTGCCCTTCTCGGCCCTGGCGTCGATCTCACTCACCCTGGGGGTCCAGGATCCACCATGGGGTCTCTCCCTCAGGGCCCTCCATGCCACACAGCCACTGCTCCACTCAGGGACCAGGACCCGGCACCGTGCCTGCCCCGTGCTTCCCTGTGGGGTGTGCACAGGGGCCCTGTCACCACCCTGGGAAGTGGGGCGTCGCCCCTCAGGCCAGAGACTTAGCAAGGGTGTGGGCTGCCCTGTCTTTCAGGCAGCTGTTTCTCTTCTGAATTTGGCATCGACCTCTAGCGACCTCCAGAGACTGGTGCTAGAGCTCACGCTGCTTTCTTGGCTAGCCCTGCCGTAAGCATCCTGGGCGTCCAAGCATCCTGGGCGTCCGTGCAGCCCAGTGGGGGCAGCTGCATCCCTGCAGGGGTCTCAGCCCCCCCCCCCCCCATCCCTATCCCCGTCCCCGTTCAACAAAACCGCTTGGTACTGTTGTGGTTTTCTAATCTGATTTGTTCTCTCCTTGTTCTGTTTTAAAGTATCTTTGCTCTCTTTGGGCTTTTTCTTTTCCTCTTTTTCTCCCCTAATCCTACTGGATACTATCCAGTGTGGGGAAAGGTACAATGTGGCAGAAAAAAAAAAAAGCACTTGTGACTTCTTGGACACTTTTTTCTTCTTCTTCTTTCTTACTTTGGCTAATTCCTCTGCCCGTGCCCCTGTGAGCCAGGTATTTGGGAAGCCAGTTGACCTCCTGGCTGTTTAGTGTCTTTGAAGGGAACCAGGCACCTGATGAACACCAAGGAGAATGACGGTGTGTCCGTGCACTTCTGCAGAGACCAAGCCCTGGTACAGAGTTGTCAGGCCAGGCAAGAGGGCCAGGCAATTGCCGTGATAGTGTAAATATTTTGTACAATAAATAAATAAATAAATGTTTAAAAGGACAAAGGAGCAAGTGGCTGTTTTGAGTGATGATATAGCGCTTAAATTGGATGGGGACAGGAAGAAACATTTACAAGTGTTTTTGAGTTCTCCGAGAGGTTCCTCCCAGAAGCTGAGATAGAATGAAGTCCTGGAGCCCCGGCTTGCCCCTCGCCACCGCCCTCCCCCCATGGCCCACGGTGCCAGGCACACATGCTCAGCCCTGAAGGGCATCTGGCAAGAGGGGAGGGTAGCGCCTGTTCTCCTCAATCACTTGTGTATTTATTTTGCCTCCAGGGTTGTCACTGGGGTTCAGTGCCAGCACTACAAATCCACTGCTCCTGGTGGCCACATTTCCCTTTCTTATTTTTTTCCTTCTATTTCATTTGATAGGACAGAGAGAAATTGAGACACTAAGGGAAGATAGAAAAGGAAGAGAGAAAGAGAGACAACTGCAGACCTGCTTCACTGCTCGTAAAGTGTCCTCCCTGCAGGTGGGGAGTAGGAACTTGAACCCGGATCCTTGAGCACGGTAACGTGAGCTCTCAAACAGGTGAGCCACTGTCTGGGCCCCTCATCAATCTAATATTAATTTGTTTTTATTTATTACTGGATAGAGACAGAAATTGAGAGGGCATGGGAGAGATAGAAAGGGAGAGAGGCAGAGAGACACCTGCAGACCTGCTTCCCACTCATGAAGCTTTCTCCCTGCCAGTGGGGACCAGGGGCTTGAACCTTGGGGCCTCGCTCACAGTAACGTGTGCGCTTCATGAGGTGCACCTCTGCCTGGCCCCTGAACATTAATTCAGTAGTTTTGATAAGAAACTCAGTGTAGAACACTTAGAAATGAAAAATGTACAAGGGGAAATAAGTCAGCTGTCTGTTGACACTGCTCTGTCACCAGTTTACAGGTGATCACATGCCCTGCCTCATGCTCACACAGGCACTGTGGTAAATAAAAACACCACTCCTCAGACTGTGTAGCAGGTGGGACTGCTGCTTTTTTAGCCAGTGGTAAGAGATAGAAAACCAGACCTCTGCTTTGAGTCTAGAATTATAGTGTCTGCTTCACCAAAGCCCTGAGCCAAATGTATTAAAAAAAATAATCTGCTTCTATTAATAATAGGGGTGATGAAGCAGGCCTGCCAGTGTCTCTCCCCCTTCCTACCCCTAGATTCTCAATTTCTCGGTCCTATAAAATAAGATAGAAAAAAGTTAATTTTATTTATTTACACTTACTATTGGATATAGACAGAGAAATTGATAAGGGAGGGGGAGATAGGGAAAGAGAGAGAGAGACACACACACTTGCAGCCCTGCTTCACCACCCATGAAGCTTTCCCCCTGCAGGTGGGGACCCAGGGGCTTGAACCCGGGTATTTGCGCACTGTAATGTGTGCGCTTAACCATGTGCACCACTCCCTAGCCCCTAACTTTATATATATTTTTAGAGTAACTTCCATGCTTGCTGCATGTGTGCCTTAGAATGGATCTCAGAACACTCCCCAGTCATCCCCATCAAGTTGTTTGTAGGCTTGTTCTCCTGTGAACACAGTGGAAACTCCCTGCAGCTGCCCGTCCAGTGTTGGCTGTGGGCCCCGAGTCAGTGCTTGCAGGGTGCCGGCAGAGGCTCTCCTGGACCTCCAGGGCCCAGGAGCTCCTTACCTCCACTTGGACTTCAGCTAGATTAACTGGTGTCTGTAGAACTTACATTTTAAAGTGACTTCCCTTTCCTTTGAAATAGAACATACAAGAAGGAACACAAGCCTGTACAGTTTAATAGTAGAGGAAGCACCACCTAGGTTCACAAAGAAAACATTACAGCACTAAGAGCTAGCTCATACCACCCCTCTAAAGGTGACTGCCTGCCTGCCACCAGGGTTATCGCTGGGGCTTGGTGCCAGCAATATGAATCCACTGCTCCTGGCGGCCATTTTTTCCTCCCTCCCTCCCTCCCTCCCTCCCTCCCTCCCTCCCTCCCTTCCTTCCTTTATCACTCCCTTTATTCCTTTCTTTCATTTTATTCTATTTTATTTGATAGAACTGAGAGGGGAGGGAGAGGTAGGGAGAGATACCTGCAGACCTGCTTCACTGCTTATGAAGCTTCTCCCTTGCAGGTGGGCAGCAGGGCATTGAACCCGGGTTCTCGTGCATGGTGGTATGTGTTCTCAACTGGGTACACCACCACCCCATTCCCCTAGAGGTGAGTTTTTATCTTCACTCCTTTCTTCCCTCCTCCCCTCCTTTTTTCTGCTCCTTGTGATTTCTTCAAATCCTCCCCCCTCCCACAACCCCTCACAGATAAACTCAGAAAGGGAGAGAGAAATAAGAGTAGCCCCATAACAACTGCTGTCTGGCCCTCTCATGTGGTGCTGGGGCTCGCCTGTGCACAGTAGGCAGTGTGTGTACTACCAGATGAGCTGTCTCCTGGCCCCACTCTGACTTAACGACAGTTCTGTCACCAGTTCCCCTCAGACAGCTGGTCCTAGGAGTCACAGTGGGGACAGGAGTAGAAGAGTTCTTAACCAAAGCCAGTTTCTCCAGAGGATTTACTGGACCTCACAGTTGGTTGAAGAAGTTCATTGAGCTATTTCCCAGTGCGTATCTAGTTGACACTCATGATGCTGAATCTGACGGGTCGTCTTACAGCATGACCAGTGTTTCTCAGCAAACCACACCCCATGCTAAGCTGACTGCTCTTGCCTTTCCTGAACAGATTTGATGGACTCTTCTCACATGATTGTGATTCTCTTGAGTGTCAAGTGTAGACCTATGGAAAATGACTCAGCACACAATTACCGCAAAGGTGTGAAGTAGTATTTTTGTCAGAGGACTCAGCTCTATCTGACAGAAAGCCATTTCCAAGTTATAGGAGAGCTTCTGTTCTGCACTGAGGTGCAAAGGGGGCATCTGTGGGAATCTTTAGGGGGTGTTGTGATGGTCTTTGTATGTGGGAGTGATGCTGCCTGGAGTTGGGGTGTGCCTTGCCCAGTGATCCCCATCTACCTCACTTGGGTTTGACAGTGATGCCTGCAGTGGACTCCAGGGTGGTCTACCAGATGGCCAGTAGAGTCCCACCGAGGATATGGCAGACGCAATCTCTTCATCCTCCTGCTCCCCGTTTCTAGAGCCCTGCTCAGCTCTGGCTGATGGTGGTGCTGGGGATTGAACCTGGGGCCTTTGTTGCCTCAGGCGGGAAAGGTCTTTTTGCAGAATTATTATCTTACCTCCCCAGCCTCAGTGTCTTTTCAAAATTCAGAGCCAGCTGTGTTTTTGATGCAGCCTGACAGCTGGCTTGAGCAAAGTTGTTCAGGTCCAGAGGGACCTGGCTTGTTACTCCCAGGTGCAGCTTAAACACAAGGTGGCAACAACACTGGCATCTCTGGAGGCAGAGCCGCAGCAGCATAGGACACGGCACCAGTCCCTCTGGGACATCAGCATGAGGCTCCTGGCCTAGTGCCTCTGATGGTCTTTCTCTAGGGGCACGGTGGGTGAACGCCCAGGAGGAGGCCTATGGGCATGATCACTGAGCGTACCCACAGCCTGTGCAGTCAGTCCTTGAGGGCTATGAGTGCCTTGGGCCAGGCTTGCTGGCAGATCAGGAACCTTTCTGGTGAACAAAGTCTTAGGACTTTATCCCTCAGGGGTGGCTCTAGAAAAAATCTCAGTCTTGAGCAGCTCAAGTAACTAGGTGAAAATGTCAGGGCAGGGGGAGGTAGCATAATGGTTATGCAAAGAGACTCTTGCATGAGGCTCCAAAGTCCCAGGTTCAATCCTCCCACACCACCATAAACCAGAGCTGAGCAATGCTCTGGTAAAAATAAACAAATGGGAGTCGGGCAGTAGCACAACAGGTTAAGCACTTCTCTTCCTGACTCATCATGCTCAGGCCAGTCAGAAAGAATGGGTATCAAGACACTCAGGAAACACACCTGTGATGGAGATCTCAGGTCTGAAGAGTCCTTCGTCCTCCTCCGTGGCTTCCCTGAACTTGCCTGCTTGCTAAGTCGTGTAAGGAAATGCTGTTGGTGGCTTTTCTCAGATGCTTGGGTCACATGGGTCCTGCAAGGTAGATCTTGTTTTTTACATCCAAACACGAGACACAGCTGGGGCTCAGGGAGGACAACTAACTGCCGAGGGTTCCTCAGCAAGGCCGAGGCAGAGCTCACATGGGTCTCTTTCGTGTCAAACCCAAAACTCTTTCTGCATTGCTGACTCGTCTCTTGCAGATTAATTTAGACTAAGAAACGACCCAGGCAGGAGGCCACCAGTGCTTCCTGACTGCTTCGTGTTTGTGTGGCAACACAGCATGACAGATGGACACTTTGTACCTTGTCATGTTACCTGTCACAAGGATTTGGGATTTGTGAGGAGATGCTTGGAGACATTAGCTCTAGGTAGTGACTTTAACATGTTTTACATGTGAGATATTCTGTAGAATACCAAGTAATGACTTGAATGAGGTGACTTCCAAGTTTAAATGACTCACGTATAAATAATACAAAACACCCTTGCGGATATGACCAAGGGGCAGGAGTGGGGGAAATACTGAAATTTTATTATCCCCACTTTGGTGGAAAATCCATAGGTTACATGAAAATGAAATGAAGTCTGACACGCCACACAATACCCTGATGTTTATTTCTGGTAACTAAGTCTGAAGAAAAAAAGGCTTGTCTAAATAAATCTCTCGTCTCCAAAGCTGCCTTACATGAAACACAGCTCCCTTTGGCAGAAGTCTGATTCCTAGTGGATACCTCACTGAGGAAACATGTGTTTTCAAGAATGCTGGAGTTGAAGGGAGACATACACACACCTCACAAAAGATGGCATCTGCTCTAGGATGAGGGGTCCGGAGCCTCTAGGGTGAAGTCACCAACTCCACACCCCCACCTCACCTGCCATGTGGATTGCATGCAAAGGGCCTTTTCTCTCTAGACCAACAAGCCTCCCTCTCACTCCTCAACTCCCACTTGGAGGAGTTGCCAAGACATTCCTGTTTGCCCATTAGCAGAGTCAGGAATAATGAGAGTTTTTGCAAGCCAGCTGGAGAGACTTTGATGGCTTTTCTGTTGAGAACAAACTGTGATTGTGTAAGAGGAAGGTTATGTGTGTGTCATCATTTTTGTGTGGATTCTTTTAAGTCTTCGGTGTAATTCTACTCCAGATTGTCAATCCACTTCCTCCAGACTGCAGCCTTCTCTTTCTCTCTGGTCACTTTGCTTGTGGCCTCCTCTTGTTAGTTTTTTGCATTTCTACATTTCAGATAATGCTTCCTCTATACCAGACGCTGCACAGGGAGCTCAAGAGATTCAGGATAGAAAGTGACTTCTGTCTCTGAGCCACTCACAGTCTTATGGGGAGAGATAGGGAAAAAAAAAAGTTTTTTCTTTAAAAAAATTTTTCCCCCTCGTAGTGCTTTATAGTGGAAACCTTTTATTCACATGTGTCTTATGGGTCATTGTTTGTCTTTATTTTCGTTTGTTAAGTTTATTACTGGATACAGACAGAAATTGAGAGGGGAGGAGGAGGTAGAGAGAGAGAGAGACAGAGAGACACCTGCAGCTCTGCTTCAACACTCGTGAAGCTTCCCCCCTGCAGGTGGGGACCAGTAATGTGAGTGCTTAGTCAGGTGTGTCACTGCCTGGCCCCAAAGAATTGTTTTTCTTGAGATTTTTTTCCCTCCAAATCACATTATTGGGGAAATAGCCACAAGACAGTTGTTCCAGGAGCATAATTTTATCTCCCTCACAATAGGTATCTGTGTCTCACTTCCACCACTCACTTCAGTCTTCCTCCACTGTCCAGAGAGTTTCCACTGAGGCAGAAACACCCAGGCAGGCCGCCAGCCAACCCTGTGTTTTCTCTCACTGTGTAACTGAGGAGGTGATGTTTCACTGCATGTCTGGAGACTTTCCATTATGGAGAAAACTGTTGCAAGTGAAAACTGTCAGTTCCTTACACATATGCAAAGCAAAGAAATGGTATTCTCTTGATTTTCAAGGAAGCAAGAGTCCTTGAAAAGGTGGATTCCACTGGGAGTCGGGTGGTAGCACAGCGGGGTAAGCTCAGGTGGCGCAAAGTGTAAAAGACTGGCATAAGGATCCTGGTTCAAGCCCCCGGCTCCCCACCTGCATGGGAGCCGCTTCACAATTGGTGAAGCAGGTCGGCAGGTGTCTTTCTCTCCCTATCTCTGTCTTCCTCTCCTCTCTCCATTTCTCTTTGTCCTATCCAACAACGACAACAATAATAACTACAACAAGGGCAACAAAAGGGAATAAATAAATAATTTTTTTTTTTAAAAGGTGGATTCCAGGGAGTCGGGCAGTAGCGCAGCAGGTTAAGCGCAGGTGGTGCAAAGCACAAGGACCGGCATAATGATCCCGGTTCGAGCCCCCGGCTCCCCACCTGCAGGGGAGTCGCTTCACAGGCGGTGAAGCAGGTCTGCAGGTGTCTATCTTTCTCTCCCCCTCTCTGTCTCCCCTCCTCTCTGTCCTATCTAACGATTACATCAGTAACAACAACAATAATAACTACAACAAGGGCAACAAAAAAGGAAAACTAAATAAATAAATATATTTTTAAAAAAAAAGGTGGATTCCAGACCAGACATCAGCAAGTACCTTGCCAGCCCTGAATCAGCCATCATGGTAGGAGCTCCTGGGAACACCCGGGAGAGGGAATGTTACAGCCTCAGGACTAGGACCCGTCTCCCCCAACCTACTCTCTAGACTGAGCAAATCTGAGGTGTTCAGCAGTGCGTGTGCTTTGGGGGAGGTGGGACTGGTGGGGGCCTGCAACTTGGTGAATGAAATGGAGATCTTGAGTGGACGGGAACAGGGAGGTGTCTCTAACCTTAACAACCAAGTAACACCATTTCCCAATGAGCCCAGGAGGCATAAAGAACTGACTGATTTCATGAATAGTCATGAACTTGTTCGGTTGTGATCTTGATGGGTGGAAACTCCCAAGTTTTACTCCAATTTCCCTTGCTGTTAATCAAACCCAGGAAATTGGAGTCCTCAGTCACCTCCATAGTGTGCACAGCAACTGCTGCCTTTTCCTTTGGGGTCTGGAGAGATCTGCGAGTCCATCCCCCAAGCTTCTAAGCTGGGCGGCAGCTGGAGGGGCCTTGGACCAGGCTGCAGACTTTAGGAAAGTCTCTGAGCTCCTTTGCCCAGAAGAACTTGTCCTCTGGTTCTGTCCATGCTGATGTCAGCCTGTTTCCTCAAGAAAGCAAAGCAAGAATCACACGTGGGTGTTCTCCTGTAGGCCTGGACTTGGTGTCCCAGTCGCGGGGCACAGACATGCTGGCATGTGAGGAGACGTCCTGCTCCCCAGTGCTCCTGATCTCAGCGGCCACCACACCTCAAAAATGTGATTGTGTTGGCATCTAAGTGATGTCTTCCAGACATCCTCTCATACTCAGAAGCAGCACACAACTCCACCAGATCATCTATCTTGGGTTTAGACTTCAGAAATGGCATTGTGGATTAAGTGTGTGTGTGTGTGTGTGTGTGTGTGTGTGTTGGGGGTATTGAGGAGAAAGCAGAACTAACTTTTGGGAAAAGCAGGATGAGCTTGGGGACTTGGTGTAGTGGGGGAAAGGGGGCCAAGGTAGGGGTTGGCATGAGGTTACGGAGAACTTCGGAAGCAGAGCCAGAGTGAGAATTGAGGCCCAGAAAACCTTGGCACAAGTTGAAGCTGGGTATTTAACCAGGAACAGTCTATTTTTCTCAGCCTTGGCAGCAGGTCAGAGCAACAAGCAGTTCCAGCAGGGTCCACATCCTTCCCGTTGTCTCCTCCCAGTCCGCTCACCATCCCCAACATCTGCTTCAGATTTAGAGCCAGACTCTTTCTCTCCCCGATCCTGTACCCGTCCTTGGGTGGCGAGGGTCATGAGGTCGGTCTGCATGTGTGGGATGGGAAGGGAAGGAAGGTTCTGGATAAAGCTTCTTACAGGCTTTTTTCAGCTGCTCCAGAAGGATTAAGGGTTTAACTGAAAAACAATTTTATTTTATTTTAATTATATGACACAGGGAGAACCAGAACATCATGTTATTGCTGGGGCTCCAACTTGGGACTTCATGCATGTAATCCCAGCAGTCTTGCCACCATGCCACCTCCTGGGCTACTTAAAAGAAGTTATCAGGAAGACTGCCTTCCAGGGCTAGCAAAACAGCTCACCTGGATAGTGCGCTGCTTTGCTGTGTTATGACCCAGGTTCAAGCCTGCCTCCCACCACAATGAAGGAAGGAAACTTCAGTGCTGTGATTTCTCTCTCTCTCTGATTCTCTGTATCTAAAATTAAGATTCATTAGGGGCTGGGCAGTGGCATACCCAGTTCAATGCACATGTCACTGTATTCAAGGACCCAGTTTCAAGCCCCTACCCCCTACTTGCATGAAGAAGCTTCAGGAGTGGTGAAGCATGTCTGAGGGTCTTTCTCCTCTCTCTCTCTCTCTCTCTCTGTCTTCCCCTCCCCTCTCCATCAAACAACAAAGAGAGAAAAAGTTTTATTTATCTACTGAGAGAGAAAAGAGATAGACTCGAGCATTGTTCATTTTCCTTTGTCTGGGGACGGACATGGGACTTCCTGCGTGCAGGCCCTGCGTGCTCTGTCCACTGAGCCACCTCTGTGCTCGATGTCCTTTTCTTTCTCTGATGTGCATCTACGTCACCGTCATCGAATCAGCTCTTTGTTTCACGTTCTGGGCAAAAGGAGCATCTGAAGAACAAAAGTAATACAACTGCGAAAGCCTTCAGACCACCCTACGGTCTGCTTCTCACACTGCTCAGAGATGCAAGAAGTGCCCATAGCGAGGCTGAGAGGTGCTAATGGGGTTCTAAACACCTATTCTCCAGCTAGCAGCCAGGAGTAAGTGGAAACAGACACCAGGAGCCAGAGTGGTGAAACTGCCCTGGAGCTCGAGGTGGCGGGAAAGAAGAGACAAGCCAGTGCTAGCAGCCTCCAAGTCTCCCTGGGAGGAGTCCTAGCACTGGCCTGAAAGCTTAGTCCATTTTCAGTGGCAGAAACTCCCCAGTGGAGAATGCTGAGGCAGCTGCAGGGAATAGACTCAGGACTCAAGACTGCAGCCAACACAGCCAGGTCCTGTTCTGAGTACTGCTGTTGTTCATTCATTTGATTTGCACGTTCATCTACAAGGTAGAGACAATCATTCGTGTTTTACAGATGAGGAGTTAATTGGCTCAAGTCTGCACCTCCAATGAGGAGCCCTGCTGTCAAGTTTTCTCTCACACAGGCTCAGAGGAGGCCAGAGCCTTTTGCTGATGGAGTTTGGAGACCCGACACTCAAGCTCAGAGGAACTTAGTACTTGGTCACCCTCCTGACTGTAGACTGTGTGGGGCGCTGGCCTCTGAGCCACAGGGCTCCCAAATGCTTTGCTTCCGTCAGGGCTGAACTCGTGCTTTTGTTTCCCCTCCATTTCCTCACTTGAACCAGCTGGGAACAACACCTGCCTGACTTCAGGGCCCTAAGGTGGGGCGGGGGGGAATGGAAGTGGAGCTGAATGGCCAGTGCTGGCCAGGGCCACTGGGCTGCCAGGGGCCTCCTTAAACTTGAAAACAGAGCGAGCGGCACTTGGAGAATTGGGGGACTGAGCAGCGCTGTGGGCCTCTTTCCTCTGCCTCTTCCAGCGCTGGAGGACGACCTGTGTGGGATGAGACCTGGGCTGAGGGGCTTCTACTGTTCACTCTCTCTCTGCCTTGGAGCCTCCCTTGTGGGGTGCACTACAATGAAGGGTGTCCCTCCCCGCCCTCCAGTCTGTCCAGATAAAGACAGAGGATGTGGAGATTCAAGATTCCTGAAACATTCAATGTAAAAGTCAGCAGGTGTCACCTCCACCATCATCCTCAGGACTGATAATGGCAGACCGACACCTGTGGACAACTTTGGGGATGTCATAGATGGGAACCGAGGAGGTCTGGGTTCATTTGCTGACGGGCCATCTCTTTGAATTTCTTAACTAAGTGACTTACTTTCCTTAACTTTAGCTGGGAACTACGGATTCTAACACCTGCACCCAAGAGAGGAGGGGAAAACTCACAGGAGATAGTGGATGTGGACCATGTTTTGTCAGTCAGAGTCGAGTATAAGGCATCCCCCTTCGTTGGGCTGAGCTTCATTGACGGGAGACAGACGACCCGGGACTCATGGCTGGGTTGTATGCAGTATCTCTTTATTCATGCTGGACGCAGCACAAGCTAAGCCAAGCTAAGCTAAACTAAAAACTAAAACGAACAATGTTGTCTTTATATATACTTCCCAAGTAGGGTGTGAACAGGATGTGACATAGAGAGGGTGGAGAGAAAAGTGACTGGTGAAAATCAGGGTGTGACAAGGAGAGGGGGCGGAGCAGGTGAGAATTCTACCACCGAACCACCAATGCCCTGGAGGGAAGGTGGTGCTTTATGTAAATGCAAAAGTGATTTATGTAAATAGACCGCAGCTTTGAGTGGGATCAAACTAATCTCATACAGACATACTGATGTTTAAGGGGGGGGGGGCGCTGGCATACTATCCAACACCCCTTCACACCTGCCGCTTGCTGTGAATCGATGCGTGCAGCTGCCAGGTCTGGGTGTGACTAAGTCTTCTAAGTCTTAGCAAAGATCAGCTTGGGATTTTTTTTTTTTCAAGAAAAATAACTTTGGCATAAAAATTAAGGGAATACATATAAATAATGTAAAAGAAGAGGGTTTGTGAGTGCTAATGCCTCTGTGAGTATGTTCTCTCTGACTGGGTGATGGACCCGGGTCTGTCTGACTGGGGGAGGGGGGAGGATGGGACAGCAGCCTGAACCATCCCTGCAGGTGTAGATGACGGATGTTGTCACGGGAACCAGGGCATCGCTCTAAAGGTCAACACCCACCTGAAGTGGCCCCACCTTTGTAGAAGTCCTGGTTCTGTCTAACGCTAACTAAAGTCCTTATTTGTTGCAACTTAGTACAGTTTTCAAGCCATCTGATCTCCGTTTTTGGGGGAGGGGGAGGAAGGAGAGGGGTAAAGAAACAAATTTTTTTTTGGAAAGTCTTAAGTTCTGTTCACACTGAAACATTAAAATTCAGCTGAGACCAAGCAGGACATACATACAGACACACAGACACAACTCTGCAGACTGTTATGCTGGCATATTCACCTACCCCCCCACCTCATCACTAATGGTTACCACATGTTGGTAGATGTTTATTCACTAGTGTTGGAATCAAATTCTGATCTAAATATGTGTGAACACATTGGAGAGACTTTGTGTTTTTCACTGTGAAATACAATGGTGCTAGAAGCCAAGAAAAAATAAAAAAAGATCTTTGGGGACTGAGTGAGCATAGCCCTTAACTGCTCTCTCCTCCACCTGATCTGAGAGACTCGGGGCTAGATGAACCCCAGGGAAGATAAACCCCAGAGCACGAGCAAACATCCCTCTCTGCCTGCCTCGCTCATAAGTCACAGACTCTAAAATGAGTTTCCAAGCCTCACAGAAAGTCTGACTAAGAGGCAGGAGCCCAGAGGAACTAACCAGGCTGGATTTAGAGATCTTTGCTTGCAAGAACCCCTTACAAAATAATGTGTTTTACAGTCACCTATGTGACAGTATCTCCCAAGTTAACACTTTTCAGTGTAGCAGACTCATTTAAAAAAAATATTCCCTTTTGTTGCCCTTGTTTTAATGTTGTAGTTATTGTTGTTATTTATGTCGTCATTGTTGGATAGGACAGAGAGAAATGGAAAGAGGAGGGGAAGAAAGAGAGGGAGAGAGAAAGACACCTGCAGACCTGCTTCACCGACTGTGAAGCGACTCCCCTGCAGGTGGGGAGCTGGGGGCTCGAACTGGGATCCTTACACTGGTCCTTGCGCTTTGTGCCACCTGCACTTAACCAGCTGTGCAGCCCGACTCCCAGTAGACTCATTTAAACCACCCAGTTTCTCCCTTTACCCCCTTCATGTCAGGTGGGTGGGGGGATCCCCACAGCCACACGACTGTGTTGGGGAGGCGGTCAGCTGACTGCATGCATATCACATCTGAATGGCAAACATGTTAACTCTTAGTCAGCCTGGTGAGAAGTGGCTTCCCAGAATATTCCCACTATAGACAGTGACAGGTCAGGACCAGAGGCTTCCCCCAGAAGTCTGACCCTGGAAGACTGACCCCTGGAGTTTAATCCCAGAAGTCTGATCCCGGAAGTCTGACCCCAGAAGTATGCTGGTGCAGGAGGAAAAGCAAGAGTTGAGTGATATGGATTCAGAAGCGAGGGACAAGATTCATCTTCTCAATGTTAAAGAACTCTATTAGTAATCAAGATGACTGAAGCCAAGGTGGGTGGAGGAAGACAGGAGACTTATTTACATGTGGGCTAGGGGCTCAGACCATTCTGATATCTCTGGCCCCAAGCAAAGGGATGGTACAAACTTATGTAGGGGGTGCAGGCTTGAGAGCAGAAAGCGTCATCACAGAAGCAGAGACTGCAAGGGTAAGGGCTGGGACTTGAACCCTTTTTCCAGCTATGACATCGTCTCCGCAGACAATAACTTGGATCCACCTGCATATCAGATGTCAGGCTCAAAACAACAACAACAACAACAAAAACTATAGTCATGGGTCCTCTGGAATATAACTAAAATAGGCCTACTAACTATCTATAAAATGGAGACTCCCAACTCATTATCTGAACTATTCCAGTCTTTTGGTTCATGATTAGTCAACAATTTGTTTGGCTTTATATGTTAACTCTTTTTTCAGCCAGTAGGTTCCAGATGCTACCATGATGCCAATTGGACTTCCCTGGGCAAACGACCCCACCCATGTGTCCCAGAGCTCTGATTCCCCAGAACCCTACCCCACTAGGGAAAGAGCGAGGCAGGCTGGGAGTATGGATCGATGTGCCAATGCCCATGTTCAGCGGGGAAGCAGTTACAGAAGTCAGACTTTCCACCTTCTGCATCCCATAATGACCTTGGGTCCATGCTCCCAGAGGGATAAAGAACAGGGAAGCTATCGGGGGAGAGGATTGGATACAGAGTTCTGGTGGTGCCAGGGCTGTCACGGGGGTCAAATGAAATAACAGGCTTACGTGCTCAGCACAGAGCCTGGCAAATAGCGAGCACTCTGTAGATCTTCACCAGTGGCCAGGCTACAGCCCCTGCGATGAAAGAAACAGCTTGGCGGCTGCGGAGGCAGCACAGGCCCTGCCTCTGGGGAGACGCCGTCTGCCTGCCGGCTCCTGGTGCTTTCTGTGTTTCTTGTGGAGAATCCTCTCCTCTTTGGGCTCTCACTGTCCTGCTGCCCAGGCTGGACACTTTGGGAGCTTCCCTATTCATGGAGCCGCATCTTGAAAAACCAGAAGACACCCCCACCCCCATCCCACCCTCCTTTCTCCCTGCCCCATCTGGAGTACTCACGGCTAACTTTTCCTCTTTTCTTTCCCTTCCCTTCCCTTCCCTTCCCTTCCCTTCCCTTCCCTTCCCTTCCCTTCCCTTCCCTTCCCTTCCCTTCCCTTCCCTCCCTCCCTCCCTTCTTTTTTTCTTTCTTCAGTTATTTCTCTCTTTCCTTCTTCCTTCCTTCCTTTATTCCTTCCTTCCTTCCTTCCTCTCTTTCTTTCTTTCTTTTTTCAGTTCTCTCCTTCCTTCCTTCCTTCCTTTCTCTCTTTCCCCCTTTCCTTGTTTCTTTTCTCTTTTTTATACCATACTACTTTTCAGCTCTGGTTTATGGTGGTGCTGGGGGTTAAACCTGGGATTTTGGAGCCTCAGGCATGAGAATCTTTGCATAGCCATTATGCTTCCCCCTTGTGGCTAACTGGCATGAGCAAACAGAGCTTCACCTCCAGCTGCCCATGCAGCCATTTCCTCCATCTAATGCGGCCGATCTTACTCTATGTCATTGCATTCTTAGCTGAAGCTCAGGGGCAGAGTGCCGGGACAGGGAGACACACAGGGTGGGTTGGGGTGCATGTGGGGAGGTGCTGATGTGGTAGCAGCTTTGCCCCAGGCCAGCCCTTCCAGCCCTCCTCATCTGCCCCAGAGCCAACTGCCTCTGCAACCTTCATTTTTAGAAGGAGCAGCTAGGCCTGCATAGCCTTGGACCCCTGCAGGCCCCTGTCGGGGAGTGGGCTCCTGGCCTGGCTGCTGCCTCTAGGCTGGTGGTGGCCTCTTCAGGTTCTGTGGGAGAGGCCAGGCCCCATGTGTGAGAGACAAGGACCAGCTGGGTGGGGGCAGGCACACTCCCACCTCTGCTCAGCCTTCTGCCCTGCTTCCCGGCTTCTACTATTGATTCCCTGGACAGAGGGACATGGCTTTAGAGCCTTATGACTGCTGTTTTCCTGGACCATCCACCCAGGTCACTGCCCTTCTCTCTGGGCCCAGTTGCCGTGGATGTCAAGAGGTGCTTGGGAAAGTCCCCCACACTTGACCCTGACCCCCGGGTGGAGAGGAATGTCACTGCTGGAGCTTAAGTGGGGTCTGCTGTCCTGGCAGGCGTCTGGGGATAAATGCAACACAGGCCTGTGGGTCAGCCTGGGAGATGGAGGACTCCCCCAGGGCTGGCAGGGGTAATACCTTGTTGAGGGAAGTCTGGCCTTGAGTCCAAAAGGTTGGCCTAAGGCCAGTCCCTCTCCTGGGGGTCGTGGTTGGTTCACAGATATCAATCTGGAAGAATCATGAAAGACTCCATGGGTCAGGTGTGCAGACTGTCTGAGACTTGATTCCAAGGAGGTGAGGTGGGGGCAGTGTGCAGACACAGAGCGGAGGGGCAGGTAGCTCAATGCACAGGGTCATGAGGAGGTGGCGTCTCCCTAAGCTGATTTATCTCCTGCCTGAAGCCCAGCCAGAGCCAATTTCTTCCAGGTCTGACTCCCTTCCTGGTGAGCTTGTAAAAACTGTCCCCACTACTTTGCTCCCTCACAGTGCTCCCTCAGAACTCCTGAGAAACAAAAACAGAGTCCTGTGTAGCCCCGAGTGGGGCTAAGGTTCAGGGCCCCCTTGCCTTGCTCTTCCCCTCACAGTCACATCCTTAAACGTAGCTTTATGCCCAGAGCCATGGGCTGCCCAGAGGCTGCTCCCCTGCAGCCATCCCCTTCCTGCACCTGGATCAGCTTCTCTCTGGGAAGTTAGTAGACAGGGAGGGCACCAGGTGGGGGTCCTCACCATTTACTCTGCTCACTTGCAGACAAATAGGGAATGATCAGTGACTTTCAACCCATGTTCTGCAGGACCCAGGAGTGTTCCAGAGACTTTCCTGGCCCCACAAACCTGCCCCTGGCCCATCAAGTTTTCTCTGGAGAGAGGGCTGGGCCACTGCTCAGGCCGCAGTGCTGGAGCTCTCAGGCCAGCTGTTTCCCTGCCTTTGAAACAGTGGCTGACCCTGCGCTGTCCTGTCTGTTGCAAGCAGCCTGGGCGACTCCCAAGCTCCTCTGATACGTCAGATGTGTGTCCGCTGGCTGCGAAACAGGGCCAGGAGAACAGGTGGGTGGTAACTGCTCTCACAGGAACCAAGTGTGGCCAGGAGCTCAGGAACTGGGTCCACCGAGCTGTCAAGAACAGACCTCCTTTCCCAGAGCTAGCTTTTATAGAGGAAGAGGGAAATGGAATCTAGGGCTGGAGCGAGAGACTTGGCCCCTGTGGCAGTCTGAAAATTCCCAGAGTCCACCTCACTCATCTCCCACCTCTAAATCGATACTCCATGTGTGGAGAACGGCTGCTGTGCACATATGCCCAAATGCACCACCCCTTTCTTGCATGGCAGACGCTCAGCTTCCCTTTAGGCATCTCCTCCTCCCCAGTTCCACACACTCCTGGTGGGGCCACAAATGGCTTGCCCACACTTGCACCCCAAAGGATAGGCCCAGGACCCCTGGTAGGTCTTTCTGATTCTCTCTCCTAGAGAATAAGAATCTGAGGTGGAGACCCTCCTGACCACTAAAGGCTGTCAGCTCCTCATGGTCCAAAGCCAAACCAAGCCTGAGACACCGTTCCCCAGAATCCAGAGCTGCCCTGGTCGCCAGCTCCCCAGGCCTGAACACATCCTTCACCACCCTGCATCTTTCCAGTGAATTCTGTCTCTCAGCCTAAGTTTTCCAGAGTCAGCTTCTAGAACTCGCAGCCAAAGCTAATACATACATTCCACATGTTTCTGCTGGCCTTGCTCTCACCCCTGGCGTTTCCTCTCAGTCTACCTGCAGGCCCATTTTTAAGCTTCCCACACTCTTCTGTTCAGGTCTCCCCTCAGGACAGAGTCTACATGTGTCTTTTGCTTCACATTTCCAGCCCTGGGGCTCATTAACTGACTGCCCTTCCTCTTGTTTCAGGAACTACAGGCATTTTTTTGAAAGGAAGAAGCAATGATCTGGGGGTTCAGTTAGACTCTCCCCAAAGTAGTCCGCATGGGCTTTGGACACTTCTTTCTCACCACCATCACCTGCCTGCAGTGGGAATTGCTTTGTCCCAGCACTGGGCTCTTTGGGAGCTGTTTATCCCCGACCCTTTGCTTGTTATCCCAGACCTGCTTCAAGCTGAAAGACCTGGGTTCAATGCCGGTGTGAGGTTCCTGAGCCATTTGTAGCCAGGAACATGCTTAGCTGTTGGTGTTCGTGGCTTAGTTGAGCAGACTCTTCCCCCATCATGTGTTTCACAGGAGTCTGGTGTTAGAGAGACAAACCCTAGGACTGTGAGCAGATAACCAGGAGGGAGGGTGACAGGGAGAAGGGGCCTGGCTTTTCAATTCACTGGATGGTTAGCTTTGGGGGGGAGGTCAGGTAGTGGCTAACCGGATACAGAGCTCATGTCACCACTGCATGAAGGCCCAGGCTCCTCCTGTCCTCACCTGCAGTGGGGAAGCTTCACAAGCAGTGGAGTGTTGTGGCCCCACTGACAACTCGGGTAGCCAAATATATACATATATATATATTTGGTTGCAAGTAACCACTAGGTCTGAAATTTGGACTTGAAAAAGAAAAAAAGGTTATAAGATTTCAGGAACAAGAAGAATAAACAATGGCTAGTGGGAAATCCAGAGACCAGGAATCCAGGCCATTCTGGGTCTCAGCCCTGGGCACTCCCTGAAGCGTTTTTCTGGGTAGCTGTTTGGATGGTCATGGCTCCCTCTTGCTACTGTGTCTGTTTTGGGGTAAAATCAGATGGACCAGCTTGGTTCATGTGCCCCATGAGAGGCATTGCAATTGCTAGCTTGGCCAGAACAATCTAGAAAATAGAAGGAGATCTCCCTAGAGGCAAAGGTTGCTGCTTCCAGAATAAGAGATGGGGTGGAGGGTGGAAGGTTACAAAGTCTACCTTAGAGACAGGGACACCCCTGCCTACTGGCTGTTGCTATGGCAACCACAGACCCCTTGAAATCATCACAGAGCAGGCATAGTCTCCTCACCACTTGGCAGGTGGACAAACTGAGGCCCTGAGACAGGAGACGACTTGCCCCTGGCCACAACCTCCTGGGATGGGTCCTGGGACCCTGCATATGAGACCTTAAGAGCCATACCTCTCCCTGGCCCCACCAGGGCACAGGGAGGCAGAGCTGGCTCACCTGCATGTCTGACATCACACTCAGGGTCTCCTCTTGGTCCCAGGATCGAAAGCACAGTCCCAGCGCTTGGTCTGGCCTGTGTTCAGCTCCTGGCTCTGGTAAGGCCTTTTGACCTGATCCTGAAGCTCCCAGAGTGACACTCCCAGGGTCTGAGGACAGTCCCCTCAGAGACCAGCAGTGGTCTCAGCCATGTGCTGCCCCTGCCAGACCTAGCCAGGTCCCTGCAGACCCAGACACTCCCGTCTCTCTTGGAGTGTCCAGTCTGCCAACACTTGCGGCCCTGGCAGGGCAAGAGGACTCATCCATTCCGCCTGCCCTTATTAAGTCAGCCTACTGTGCAGTCTTTCTGCTTATTTCCTCTCCCCTGGGCCTGCACTGGAGCTCTTCCCCTCCCGAGGTCTGGCAGGTTGCCTCCACAGTCCTTGTGTTCTCTGTCCTCCCTGCCACCATCCCTTGGTATCTTTCTAATCCCCTGCCCCCAGGAGGTCTCATTCCAGCCTCAGCTGATCTGCCTCCACTCCCCAAATCCCTTCTGCAAGTTTCAGTCTCCAGTTGGGGAGCCAGGGACTGGCCCTGGTCCCACTGTGTCTCCTCTTTGTGGGCTCCCTTCCCCATGCTGGGCAGCTTCCGCCTCTTTCTAGCTCATATTAGCGTGGGCGCCACAGGAGCCAGATCTGTCTCCCCCACAACACTGAGCTCTTGGCCCAGCCTGGGAGTCTGCCTGTGCCCTGCCAGGACCTAGTGTGTCTTCCTCTTCCCTCATCCATCCCTACAAGTTGTCTTGCTTCGAGTCTCTGCCTATTCCTGTCTCACTCCTTCCAGAATCTGGGAGATGGGGAGACCTTGCTTCTTGGGGACCCCACAGGGACAACATTCCTCAGCTGCAACAGAAGCAGACACATGCCTCCCAGGGCTGAGCAGGGCTGTTTCTAGCCATCTAGCCTTCCTCCATCTTCTGGAAAAGTCATTAACATCATCCAGGATAGACAAGAGTGCCAGTGGCCCTTAGAGGTGGCCACCTTCCTCTAACAGGAGGATGTGATGGGCTGGCATCTTTCCTGCAGTTGGAGTCACCTGCCTTCACACTGTCCTCAGTGAACAGGAAGAATAAATGCTCACCACCTTCTACACTAGACAGACAAAACCAAAACCTTTTTAAAAAAATTTATTATTGGATTGAGACAGATAGAAATTGAGATGAGGGAGAGAGAGAGAGGGAGAAAGACAGAGATACCTGAAGCCCTGCTTCACCACTCATGAAGCTTTTCCCCAGCAGGAGAGGATCAGGGGTTTGAATCTGGGTCCTTGCGCACTGTAATGTGTGTACTTAGTCACGTGGGCCACCACCTGGTCCCAAACCAAAACCTTCACACATGTGAAGGCCTAATGGACGCTTACTGTACCTACAGAGAGATTTCAAGATCTTCCTTCATGCTGGCCACCCCTGACACCTCTCCCTGTCTTTCTTTATTTATGTGCTTAGTCCTCCACAGGATTCCAGTGCTGGGACCCATGCCTACAGTCTAGGTATATACTGACAGGCTCTTCCGGGTGACACTGACATGATGAGTCACAACCTAAAACAAAACAAAACAAAACAAGAGAGGCAATAGCACACATGAGAATACATGGCAAAAGTGAGCTGTTGATGGCTACAGCCTGTGTGGAGTGAGTTGTGTTGGAAGAGATGTGATGCTAGGGTCTGAAGGCTGCCCCTCCTAGGCACCCCTCCCAGGTACTCCTCCTGACCGCCCAGCACTGCTGCCCCACATGGCTGCCCTGCTTAGTGTGGGAGCCAAAGTTCCCCATGAGCCCCGGACTCCCTTAGGGTCATCACATGAGGAATGGAGGCAGAGAAGGTGGGACCAGGGCTGGATGGTGGCGCATCTGCTTGAGCACACAAACTACAGTGTGCAAAGGACCTGGGTTCAAGCCCCTGGTCTCCACCTGCAGGGGGAATGCTTTGCAAGTGGTGAAACAAGGTTGCAGGTGTGTCTCTGTCACTCTCCCTCTCTATCTCCCCCTATCCCTGTTGGAGAATGGGCCCAGTGTCCCAGAAAGTCCAGGCCATTGTTTCCATGAGATCCGAGTGGGTTGACCCCCAACTCTTCCTTCAGGTGGAGAGAAGGGCTGGTTCCTTTGGTCTCTGTGGTCTCTGGAATTTATGACGGCTGGACCCTCGGACATGGGCGCCTTTCTACACATGCCACCTCTCCACTTTTCCTTCTTTAATTAAAAGCTATGGGTTACTGTGTTAACTTTAAAACTCTAGCAGACATTGCTCAGCTTTTCCCCTCTCACTGCTCTAAAGTGCCTGCAGTTTGCCTCCGGAGAAATGTACATTGTAAAGCTTATGATCAGACAGTCTGTCGGTAAAAATGTAACTATGGATTATCTTACTCTGTGCTTGGGCTAATGGATACTCCAAACCTTCCCCCTGAGTTACGGCCTATATATATCTACTTTTCCTTTCAATAAAGGAACTGCCCTCCAAGGCTTTTCCTAGAGCTGAGTGTTTGTCTCTGTGCGCACGTCGCCCTTGGCACGCTGAGCTGCCCCGGGACTCCCGGGGGTGCTGCTCAGTGGTTGGTGAGGTGGGGAACCTGGAGCGAGCTGCCCCACATACCCCTCTCGATTTACGGTTGTCTCTATCCAACAGATAAAGATAATGAAACAAAGAAAAGAGAAGGTGGGGCCTGGGGCTCTGTCTAGTGGGGGTCTGCAGGAGCAGCATTGGTGGCAGCTTTCAGCACCTCGGGGTGCCTAGGACACCAACCCAGGGTGGCAGGAAGGCCAATAGCTGATGTGGCTGAGTCTGGCTGGGACCGAGGGCTCTGGGGAGTCGCAGCTACATTTGTAGACAGGCTAATCCACCAGACATATCCCTGCATCCACATGGCCTTGGTCCTGGGAAGGTCAGCCTGAGCATCTGGAATTCTGGACCCCACACTTTCAGGAGTGGGGGGGGGGCTGCTTTCATTTCCATCCACCCCAAGCCACCCCCAGACAAACACCTGAGACAAACAAAGGCCTGAGAACCGGCCACACCTCCACACCAGCTTCCAGCCCATCTGGGCCCCACATGGCGTCTTGTCTGTGTGTGGAGTCGCTGCTGGTCCCCTGTGCCTGCCGCCACCCCCAGCCAGACTGCACCCCTCTTTCAGGCTCCCAAGCTCTTCAGACCCAGGTTCCACTTAGACCCTCTGAGTAGGCTCCTGTTCCCCCACCCCAAATACCGGTACTTGTGCTAAACCCACTGCGGTACCACCTGACCCCCTTTAAAAAAGATTAAAAAAACCCTCTTAAAATGTGTTTTATTTATTTAGGATAGTGACAGACAGAAATTGAGAAGCAAGGGGAGATAGAGACAGACACCTGCAGACCTACTTTACCTCCTGTGAAGCTTTCCTCCTTCAAGTGGGGACTGGGGGCTTGAGCTTGGGTCCTTGCACATGGTAGTGTGTGTGCTCATCTAGGTGTACGACTGTCTATAAGACATTATAAAAAAATCCAGGGCTTCTGGGAAATACAGCCACACCACATCCTGTGGGGTTGGTGGTTCCTTGGATAACTGAAACACGTGGTCTCGGTCACCGGGGGTCCCACCGGCAGTCTGTGTCTCTGTGCACACACATAGTAGGTGCTCACCAAAGTACTGTGCAGTGCATGATCCTCCAACAGCCTGAGCACGAGTGTGTCAGACTGCAAAGGAATTTCCTGTTCCCCTACGCTGAGCTGGAGAATGTGGGGCCCCAAGTGGACGCCCAGGCTGTGTCAGTGTGAGGCAGGGGGCCAGAGACTGTGTGATGGGGGCTGGGGGCCAGGGAACCAGACTTCCACACAACAGAAAGCTTCCCTGTCAATCAGCAGGGCCCCTACTCTCTCTTTTCTTGCCAGTTGGAAGAAGGGAGATGCTGACAGTTTATCTCCAGTACACTCTCCCCGGTCCCCAGCCACCACCACCCCTTGGCATTCACGCCACCCCTGTAGGATGTTCCCAGGCTCTGAGGCTCCGGATGCTGACGTGCACAGAGGCTCTTGGCTTCCCGAAGAGACGGCCAGTTGAAAGAGAAAGGGTTGAAAGGTCTGGGAGTCAGGGGACCCTTGTTTAAGTGCTGTTGCCAATGACCAGCTGTGTGGCCTTGGACAAGCCTCCCCAGCTCTCTGCCTCAGTTTCCCCTCTGTGAATTGCAAGGAGGTTCTGTCTGGTCTCTCTGCCTGGGAGGTCCCTTCCTGGGTCTGCTAGGTCCTACAACTCTGGGCTCCAAATCCCCATGTCTGCTCCTCAAATACAAATCTTGGTGTCGAAGGGAATTTGAGCCCATCCAGTCACATCTATGAATGTCTATTCAAGCCTGCAGCAGCATCCCAGCTCCCAAGACCAGGTGTGTCGCTGGTCACCCATGTCACCTGGACAGGCACCACTCTGGCTGTATGTTTTATGATTGTACAACCACCCCTTGGACTGTGAATGTGAAGGAATGAGGACTTGCTGGTTCTATTTTAATTCCAATGTAAAGTCTCTAGTATTTTTATTTATTTATTTATTTATTTATTTATTTATTACCAGAGCCTTGCTCAGCTCTTGCTGATGGTAGTGCTGGGGACTGAACCTGGGACCTCAGAGCCTGAGTCATGAGAGTCTCTTTGCATAACCATTATGCTATCTATCCCAACCATCTTTTTTTTTTTTTTTTTTTTTTTCATATTTTCAAGAGAGGATCTGACTTGGCTAGTGGTGATTGGTCAGTCACCAAGATTACCCTCACGATCAATCAGTTGCTATCTAGGTGCTTAGAAAGACTTCTAGTGAACCTGAACTGGAATTGGCGTATTGTACCAAAGTAAAAGACTCTGGGGTGAGTGTGGGGGCAGAGTACAGGTCCAAAAAGGATGACAGGGGACCTAGTGGGGGTTGTATTGTTATGTGGAAAACTGGGAAATGTTATGCATGTACAAACTATTGTATTTACTGTTGAATGTAAAACATTAATTCCAATAAAGAAATTAAAAAAAAAGAAAGAAAGACTTGTACTGGGGGCCAGGTGGTGGAGCATCTGGCTTAGTGACCACCATGTGTAAGGATCCCTGTTTGAGCCCTCAGCTCCCCACTTGCAAGGGGGAAGCTTCATTAGTGCTGAAATAGGTCTGCAAGTATCTTTCTTCCTCTCTTCCTCTCTCCCACCTCTCCCCCTTTTTAAAAAAAATTCTTTATTGGGGAATTAACATTTAACATTCAACAGTAAATACAATAGTTTGTACATGCATAACCTTTTCCAGTTTTCCACATAACAATACAACCCCCACTAGGTCCTCTGTCATCCAACAGTTCCCTTTCAATTTCTCTGTCCTAGCAAATAAAATGGAAAGAAAAAAAAAAAAGGAAAAAATAACTGCTGGGAGCAGTAGATTTCTAGTTCAGACTCTGAGTCCCAGTGACAACTCTGACAGTAATTAAAAATAAGACAAAACAAAACAAAAATGTCAATTATAGGACCAGCAGAAGAGCTGTCTGGACGGAGTGCTGCTTTGTCCTGTGCATGGTCCAGGTTCGAGCCTGGCCCCCTGTTGTTTTCGCCGGGCTGGCTTCACAGGCGGGTAACAGACGACCAGGGACTCATGGCTGGGTTGTAGGCAGTATCTCTTTATTCATGCAGGACGCAGCGCAATTTATACCAAGCTAAGCTAAACTAAACTAAAAACTACAATCTTGTACTTATAAATATACTAGCCCAGTAGGTTGGGAACAGGATGCGATGCAGAGAGGGTGGAGAGAAAAGTGACTGGTGAAAATCAGAGTGTGACAAGGAGAGGGGGCGGAGCAAAAACATATCTTGAACCAATGGGGATTGAACCAATGCCCTGCAGTGGTTATGTAAATAGAATACAGTAGTTATGTAAATAGAATAGTGTTTAGCATACCAACAGCCCCCACTGTCTTGAAGGAAGCTTTAATGCTGTGGTTTCTTTCACTCTTTTTCTGCCTCTCTGTATTTATGTAAAATAAATAGGTTAGAAAGACTTTTTTTTTTTTTTAAGACATTGACTCACAAAAGTTGAATCATTAGGCACACATGGCGTAAAGTGCAAGGACTGGCGTAAGGATTCCGGTTTGAGCCCCTGACTTCCCACCTGCAGGGGGTTGCTTCACAGGTGGTAAAGTAGGTCTGCAAGTGTCTATCTTTCTCTCTCCCTCTCTGTCTTCCCCTCTTCTCTCTGTCCTATCCAACAATAACAAGACAACAACAACAAGAGACCTCCCAGAGCAGTGCAGGCACTGAGCCCCAGCAATAACCCTGGAGGCAAAATAAAATAAAATAAAATAATATAAAATAAAATAGGGGGTTGGGCGGTAGCACAGCGGGTTAAGCTCAAGTGACACAAAGTGCAAGCACCGGCGTTAAGGATCCCAGTTTAAGCCCCCAGCTCCCCACCTGCAGGGGAGTCGCTTCACAGGCGGTGAAGCAGGTCTGCAGGTGTCTGTCTTTCTCTCCCCCTCTCTGTTTTCCCCTCCTCTCTCCATTTCTCTCTGTCCTATCCAACAATGATGACATCAACAATAACAATAATAACAACAATAAGGCTACAACAATAAGGGCAACAAAAGGGGGAAAAATGGCCTCCAGGAGCAGTGGATTTGTGGTGCAGGCACTGAGCCCCAGCAATAACCCTGGAGCCAAAAATAAATAAATAAATAAATAAAATAAAAGCTGAATCATTTAGTCCAGGGCACAGAGCTGGCTGGTGATTGTGCAGAGTGCTGAGTTGGCCGCACTACTCCAGGACCAGCAGGGAACCTTCAGGCAGGACTGAGCCAGTGTGCCAGGACTCCAGGGGTTTACTGGGAGGAGCCTGCTTCCCTGGCTGGGAGGGAGGGTTCTGGGTAGTCAACTTGGGGAAAGTGTCTTGAGATGTGGCTTAAAGACAAGCAGGCAGGGCTGGGAAGAATAGTCCAGATGAGGAAAATAACATGCAGTAGGGGCTGGGATGGTGGACCAGGTTGAATGCACACATGTTACTATGTATAAGAACCCGGGTTCAAGTCCCCAGCCCTTACCTATAGGGGGGGAAGCTTCATGAGTTGTGAAGCAGGATGCATCTCTCTCTCTCTCTCTCTCTCTCTCTCGCTTCTCAATTTCTGTCTTATTAAATAAAGAGAAGGGGTGGGGAGGAGCATAAATGGCCACATGGAGCAATGGATTTGCCATGTAGGCACTGAGCTGCAATGAAGACCCTGGTAGCAAAACAAACAAACAAACAAAAGAAGTGGCATTTGGAAGCAGCGTTGTGGAGTAGAGCTAGCCAGTGGGAGATGCTGAGTGCCAGCGTACATGGGCTGGGGTGGTATCAGGCTTGTGTGCTGTGCCCAGGCCCACAGTTTGCCCTGTGAGGCTGTGGGGAGCCACTGAAGGCTGTGAGTGGCCCTCTGAGGTCTGTCTGCTGCCAAGTGGGTGGTGGGCTGAGCCCCGTCTGTGGGTTGCCTTATCTTTGGGATCAGTGGGAACAGTTGAGGTGGGCCCTGAGCCTTTTTCAGAAGAGGGTGGGTTCTCATTGATAGAAGTTGAGAAATAAGAACAGAAGGGAAAACGCTAAGTAGAACTTCGACTGGTGTTGGTTATTGCACCAAAGTAGAAGATTCTGGGGTGGGGGTGGGGGGAGGGTTCAGGAACTTCCTGGAACTTGATGACAGAGGAGGACCTAGGTGGAGGGTTAGAGTGTTATGCAGAAAACTGAGAAACTTTACACATGGACCACTACTGTATTTACTGCTGATTGTAAACCACTAATCCCTCCCCCAGTAAAGAAAAATAAATAAAAAAGAAGAGGGTGGGTTGTGGCCAGATAGACCCTAGGGGCCAGGGGGTGGGGTGGGGGCCCTGTTCCTTCCTTCCTTGGCCACACGCCGCCTCTGGCCTGAGGTCTGGTCTACTCAGGCAGAGCACAGAATATGCCTCTGCCGTCTGCGTGAGTTCCTGAGGAGTGAGATCTTTAATTTTTGTGTGCTGAGTCCCAGTGGGCAAGGGGCCAGCAACCTCCTGGAGGCCCCTGGGCCAAGGCGCTCAGGCCGAAGTGGACGGAAACGAGTGATGAGTCAGGCAGACTGGCTGGGTCCCCCAGGAGCCGGCTGCCCCCATCCTACGCCTGCTGTCTGTGCTCTCACCCGGGCAGTGAGGGCCTGGGCCTGGCCCTGAGGACTTGGGGCCCTTGAGAGAGTTTTGAGGGACACCAAGCCATGTCTCACTGCATGTCCTCAGAAGACCTGGCGGGGCAGCAGGTGTGGGCAGATGACACGGTTCTTTGCCTTGATTATGAAGAGTGAGAGAGTGGGAGGCTGCTCTCTAGGGGAGAAAGAAACTTCTGGGAAAGATGAGACAGTGGCCCTTGTTCCCTGTCCCACAACCTCTGTCCCCTGGGGTGAAGGTGCCTGAGTGGGCCAGGCTGGGAGACCCCAGGACAATCTAGAGCTAGTGCCTGCTTGCCTTGTCTTTATTCTTTTATTATCTTTATTTATTTATTGGATGGAGACAGCCAGAAATTGAGAGGGAAGGGGGTGATAGGGAGGGAGAGAAACAGAGAGACACATG